>NC_092431.1:5280854-5436854 GCF_036169615.1 Heliangelus exortis
TGGTTTAAATCTTTGTGCATCAGTGATCTTCCTGGCTGACCTGAGAGAAATCCCTTTGGTCATTGCCTTCACCAGTGTGCACATGAGTTTCCCAGTTGTGAAACAAGAATAATGGATAGATTTAGGTTAGATACTAGGAAGAAATTCTTCACTATGAGAGTGGTGAGACACTGAACCAGCTTGCTCAGAGAATTTGTGGTTCTACTTCCCTGGAAGTGTTCAAGGCCAGGTTGGATGGGGCTTGGAGCTGGTGAGAAGAATCCCTGGCTTGGAGGAGGGTTGTAACTGGGGGATCTTTAAGGCCCCTTCCCAAACCCAAATCATTCTATGATTCACAGAAATACTTTCACTGGAAAGCACCAGGTTGCCTATAATTGGTTTCCTCTGGAGGGAAGTGGCATTCAACTCTGCTCTTTTGGTGTGAATGTGTTGAAGACGCTGAGGTGCAGAGCCTTTGAGCCCCCAAACTCCATGTTGTGCTCTGGTGCCCAAACTGTTAGTGATATCCCTTAGCAAGATTTACCCTGTGGACCCTTCTGAGAAGAACTCTGCTAGCAAAGTGTCTGTAGGTTGGTTTTCCCAGCATAATGCTCTGTGGTTTCCTGCTCAGTGATAAACCAGTTCACCTTACTGGTCCCCATCTCTTTGTGCTCACTGATAATTTCCAGCAGAGCTCAGCATGGTGCTTTCAGACAAGCTTTTTTATTTGGCTGTATGATTGGCATGAGTCAATGAAGCTTTTTTCAAACTCTGCATCAGCTTTTCATGTCTAGAAAGTCAGTTTCCATATCAAAAACAGATTCCCAGTTAGCTGGCAGATTTGATTAAGAAATGTTGCATTTTCACTCTTTTTTTTTTTTTTTTGGCTTCTTAACCACCTTCAATTGCCTGGGGCTTTGGGATTTGCTATAAAGCCATGTATAGTACTGAGTTTGTATTCTTGGGCTTGTACTCACCTCAGATGACACTGTGCTGGCTTCAGTATTGCTGTGTATGGAGAAAAAGATCAGACAGCTTGCTGTCAAGGAGGGTCGTGATTGCCTTTTTTTTTTTTATTTTTTTTTTTTTCCTGTACAATGTCTTTGAGTCATCTGGGATCTCTTTCTCAGATGCCTTGAGTATGAACATAGCTGTCCAGTAGACCAAAGGCAGCATGACAGACAAACAAGGAAATATTCAAGGAACTTTGAAAGTGATGAAAAGCAAAGTTATTCTAGATAAGCTCTGGAGCACACTGCCATGAGATAATACCAGATTTAAATTGGTTTTAGTTTTAATTGGGATTTAAATATACGTAGATATGTTGATAATGGGGATATTTGCTCCCAGTTTTTCTTTTTTAAGGGATGTTAATCCTGATGCTTTAAAGGTATATGGTGAATACTGAGGGTTCAGTTATTTAAGGAGTCCTTTCCTGGTATACAGTGGGATGCTATGCAGTCAGTGGCTTCCTAGTGTGAATATAGCTGCTACACCAGAGCCATGCTTTGGCCCACCCAGCTGAAGCATCCTCTGGAAGCTTAAGAAGCTGCAGATTTTCCCATATATGCTGTTTGTACTGGAGCACCTTCCTGTCAAAGACTTACTCTTTACTCCTGCCTTTCTGTGCCATTTTGCCTTGTCCAGTGTTATTGGCTTTCAGAGTCAGTGCCTAGATGACAGTCTAGCTGGCAAGATGTTCAAATCAGGGAGGCTGTGGATGTGAGACATGTCTGGTCCAGCTTCTTCATCCAAGTGCTGAGCATCCTCACACTCCCTAAGAGTGAGTGAGCTTTGATTAGCAAATCTTGGTGTCCCTGGTGAGCACCTGGAGGGAGGCAGGACCACAGTGTGGTGATGCTGGGCAGGGGTACTGGCCTGGCCACCAGCCTGAAAGTCCAACGTGGGTTATAGTCACCCACCTCTTGTGTCAGGGAGGAACCATGATGGCTTGTGAAATGCTGGGGTTGCATTTGGTGGTGAGGGACTGAACCATGGGGTGTTGGACTGAACACACCATTGGCTTTGAAAACCCCTTTCTAGCCCCCATGCTTGCAGCTGGCTGCTCTTGGGTTGCTCAACTTGACTTTAGGTAGCAGGGGAAACTTGCTGCTGGCTGAAATATAACCTGCCACTCTTCTTGAATATACTGGATGAGCAAAGCCAGTTCTGCATGGACAGGTGAAGTACCTGGGTATTTTCAGTGTTCTGCAAATGAAGACTAAACGGAAGAAATAGCATTGTGGCTCAGCTGGGTATTTTGAGGAGTGCTTCAATGTGAATTGGAAACACTACCTTGGGACAGGTGTGTTCAGAACTGGATCAGGGGTGTCAGATGGCAGCTTTCTATTGTTTCAAAGAGAATAGCTGCTATATTCTGACCCACAAGAGTCTCCCTGAAGATCCTCTAGCTACCCCCTCATTTCAGAACACAACCATTTGTTTTAACTTCCTCTCCGTCTCCCCAGTAGCCCCTGCACTCCTGTTTATTTGACCCAAACTTTCAAAGCCAGAGTAAACAGAGCTAAGGTCAATCTGAGAAATGCAGCACCCCAGGAGAGCTACTGGTTTTCATGGCTGCTGGGAAGCCTGGATCCATCTGGAACTATAGTGAAGCTGAACAGGCATGGAGAGGACTGGTCCTTGCAAGGATAGCAGGGTTTATAACTTACAAAAACCCCCCAAAACAAAAGTGTGCAACCTTAATATAAAGTGGGTAAAGCTACACTCTTCTCACGTTTCCTCCCTTTGAAGACCTTGCATTTTGTATTCACGGCCATTACCATATGAATCAAAGATTAAAAAAAACCCCAAACCCAGCATCTTGATAAGAATCCAACTCTGCTTTACCAGTACATCCTATAAGGTAACCAGAGTGGGTTCCTTTCACTCCAGCCATTGTTGGAAACACAGATTATGTTCTTCAAAGACTGTCTGTCTCGTTCAAACACAAGGTCCATATCTTGGCTGAGCATTAATGTTACCTGAGAGGCCCAATGTCCAGCTCCACCTTGCCCTTCCCTGCAAATTCAACTTTATAGTGGAGTCACAATGGGAGCAGAGGGAATAAAGAGCCTTTGTGCTCCTGCTGTGTCCATCCCCTGAAGCTGATCAGGCACCAGGATTGATTACCAGGCAGGTAAAGACCTGATAACCTACCGAGTCTGTATGGAGATCCCTTTCTGATGACTTCTTCCTCTGATTTGCATTTTAGGCCTCCATCTCATTTTAGAAATGATTTTATCTGTCTTTCACTGCAATCCTGAGGAAGTTCGCATGAGAAGAGGGAGCAGGGAAAGCAGGAGCTTGAAGGTCACTGTTTTAGCACCATACAAATAGGAATGAAGGCAGAAAGCTATTATTTAATGTGCAGCAATCATTAGTTCAACTCGTTTGCTTCACAAGTACTGGAAATTAACATTCACTTACCATCCATTAAATATACTTACAAATACATAATATTACATCAAACAAGTTATTGAAGTGGCAAAACAAACAATTGAAGAAAATGTTCTCTTCTACCTTAATTCAGCTCGTGTGCCCTATGCCAAATCATAGAATTTCTCTTGAGATATTCTCCTATGACTTTTCTCTCATATGAGTGTAGTTACATATCCCAAGCACGGCAAAGTCTAAGCCTAAATAGTTCTGTTTGGCAAAATTATGAGCACTTAGACTTTTATCTTTATCATTTTTAACATCCTGCTGATTCTCACCATTACACCGGAGGCTCTTGTTAGCTATCAGGTATGGAAGTCTTATAGGTAACTCCTCAGTTTCTTTTGTTTGGGATAGCAGTAGCCCTTGAAGAAATTTTAGATAGAAGGGTTTCTTAAAACCCTGTTTCTCTGCTAAAATGATGTTGAATTCTAAAAATGCTGGTTTTCTTATGGAAGTCCTGGCAAATAGTAATGAAGTTTGCTCAGTAGCTCTTCTATTTTTGCTTCTGTGTGGTGGCCCCTAGAAATGGGTATGGTTTGTGCAAAAGGCTGTGGAAGGAGAGCTGTCCCCCATGATATTCATGTCCCTGTCTGCTGGAGGATGCTTGCCAAAATACATAGAATAGTCTTAAGAAATTTTCTCATTTCTCTGTTTGGAAAGTGACCCAACAGGCCCCAAAAGCTCTTACTGGTGCATTACAGGAACTGTAAGGAGAAAGGTGAAGCCTCTCTTGCCTGAATCCAACAATTATAAACAAGCCACTTAGCCAAAACATAAAAGATGGTATAAATAGAAGTATGCCTTCCCTTAGGGTTTTCCATCAGAGGGTCTGTTTCCCTGACACCCAGCCCTGGGGAGCAGCCTGCTCTTTTGTGAGCTATTCCTATGGGAGGTCTGAGGAATTTTGAAGCTGTCAGCCTGTAATACCCTGGGTTTAGCTTTTTCCAGAAAGCACACTGTTTTCCAGAGAGGGAAGCCAGATTGCTGGTTTAAAGCTGCTACATATCACCAAAAGAATGCTGATTATTTCACAGTCATGCGAGCGCCTGACCGGTAAAACATGTGGGCAGTTTGTCTGCTTTTTTTTTTTTTTTTTCCTGTTTTTTCACTGATTTGGCTTCTTCATACAATGCCTGAAGATCTTTTGAAAGGGCCAAAAAAATCTGCTGACAGCTCATGCAGCTGATTTGACCCAGAGCGCCTGCTTGGCTGAGCAGAAAGATGACACTGCAGCAAAAATGTTACTTTAAGGGAAAAGAAAACACACGCAATGCTCCTGCCATTGTTCACAGCCTCTGTTCTGGTGCCAGGCTCTGCATTTAGAAAAACAGAGGTACCAGGTTTTAACCTTTCACCTGCTTCCCGCAGGTGTTATCTTTTGCTCTGAATAGTCAGGATAAGGTCCACAAATCACTTTCAGGCCCCTGGTAGCCCTGCTGGCCATGAAAAGAGAACTTGCAGGGGTTGTTGTAGTGAGTAAAATCATGAGATTTTCAGCAGCAAGGGGCATTTGCTCAGGTTTATTCTTTCTAGTTTTTCATGGTACTACTGGGTGGAGCTACCAGTGCCTTCTCTCTCAGTGATGAAAAATTATGGAGGTGGTTGAGTGTTGGGATAACCAACCCACGCTCAGTAGGAACCCTGGAGCAGGCAGGTCTGCCCAGTTGTATGATTTAACCATACTTGATCATCAACAGAAGAGTGAAAAAAAAGAAAAAAAAAATATCTGTAATGGCTTTGGTGAGGGTCCCATTTAAACAGTTATTGTTTGGAGTGCAAATGGTTTGTGGAAGGAGAGCAAAGCACTCTGACTTCAAAGCTTGTCATTGTGAAGAAATCTGATGGTGAGTGGTCATGCATACCTGAACATCACTCCTACTACAGCAAAGCCAAAAGAGCTGGCAAGCAGCCTGGTCATGTTTCCATTAAAGTCAGGGTGAGTGATCCTCAGCTGGTGTAAATTGTGATAGCTGGGTTTAAATGGGAGATTATTTTTTTTTTTTTTAACTTATTGACTGGGTCCAGCCCCTTACAAGCCCAAGGGAGCTGCTTAAAACCTTCTGATCCTGTTATTTGTTTAAATCTTAGAGAAATCCTTTGAGCCCAGGAGAACCTGGGACAAGTATGAACAAGACTTGTTGTATTTTACTTTTTTCAGTTTTCCAGGCTGCCTTGCTGTCCTGTTGCACTTACCATTGATAGTTACCCAGGTGGTCTGTTTGTGCCCTTTGTATTGTGCAGCAAGAAATTGAAACTGCTGGTTTAGCCCTCTGAAATGGGCATTTTTTTTGGAACATCCCCCATGCCACATTCCTGTAGCTCAGCTGGGTGCCATTCTGTGCTGCTGGGACAGGCTGGTCAGAGATCAATGTGTCTCCCTGTAGTATCTCCACAGTTCTGGTGTTCAGCTTGAAATGCAGAGGCTACAAACTAGTTTTCTCCCCTGTAGCTAATACACTCAAGGTAACAGGCATGTACACTCCCACCCTGAAAGTCAGGTAGCTCCATCACACAAGGATGATGCATTTTGCAAGGATAATGCAGCAGTGATGACAAATGGGTGCCTCCAAGTATTCAGAGGGTGCCTGGAAGGCAGACGGATTATCTCAGCAGCACCTCAAGCTAATCCTCCTCAAGAAAGCCAGTTTCACTTAGCCTCTAATCTACCTGCTGAAACTAGGGTGGATTTTGTGCACATTTTTTTGGAATAAGTGGGAAGTAGGATGATGTGCAAACCGGCAGTTCGAGTCAGGAGATGGCTTGTTTGTCTTTAAATGTGGAAAAATGGAAAGAGATTTAATATTCACTGGGAATTTTTTGGTCACTAGTCATTTTTAGTGTAATTGTGAATTTCTTCCTGTGCTCTTGGAAGTGTTGATGTGATTTCACTGCCACAATCACTTCTTGGGGCTTTTGTCAGTGAGGGAACTGTGTATTAATCTTTACTGATCATGCTTTATCAGAAGACTGAAACTATTCAGACCTTTCTGCTTGGCCCCTGCTTTGAGCACAGTGTCAACAAAAGTGTAAAAAGTGGTATGCACACAACTGGGGAGATGTTACAGGAGGAGGCTGTGATTACAGCTGTCCAAAGGAGGGCAGATCTAGCTCCTGTTGCTTTTTTGGGAAGAAAAAAACCTACTGTTCTGCACTGGAAGAAGCCCAAAATATTTCCCCTCCCTCCCCCCAAGATGGAATGTCAACAAAATGTCCCTTTTGGATTGAAAATCTTGAGCTTTTCCATTCCTTTTGGCCACTGTATGTGTTCACTAAAATATGTATCATTTATCCTAGCTTCTTCAGGAACAACTATGTGTGGGCATCCTAACATTCTGATGATTTCCCAGGGGAAGCTGTACCCCAGATTTTACCAGGATGCTCCTCAGTTCTAGATGAACCCATTAAGTGTCCCTTAAACCCAGGATCTACAACTCATACTTTAAGTAAACATCTAGTTATTTCCACCCCCCACTAAAATAAAATTTCTAGGCATGCAAACTGGCTCACCCAGGGCTGTTGTTTTTGTCCTTGCTGGGTTTGCTGTCAGGTCATGCTAACCTGACCATGGATGCATATTTTAGCTGAAGGAAACATGGGGCTGATTCTTCAGCTAAGGTTTATGGCTGAGTTAAATTTCTTAACTACACCAATTTACTTTAAATGAGCATCTGTGCCTTTTTTAAATGACTTGAGGCCTAGGAGGAAACAGTTTCATGAACAGGTTTGGACCAACCTGTCTGGGAGGGGAGAAGGCAAAAAAATCGGAAAAGAGAGAAAAAAGCCATAACCTGGACTCTCAGGTAATGATGCTACCTTGGACTGTTCTGGTGCTTTCTCATAGTGAAAATCTAACCCCTTTATTAAAAGAAAAAAAAAGAAGACAAATGCGTCAGTCTCCATTATACAGATGGGGAAATGAGGCAGAGAAAGATGAAAGGACTTCGGCCTATTCATCCCACCAGGAAAATAACAACATCCAGGTCAGCCAAGTCCTAGTCTTGCCTCTTTAGTCCTCAGGCCCTGGCTTTCTGTGTCCCTCACACCTGTGTAAATAGGGAGGCAGGTGCAAAGCCCCAGTGTGCAGGGAGCTGCATCCGTCCCGCCGTGAGACGCGGACGCAAGGAGATGGCATCCCAGGGTCGTGGAATAATGGGAGTGGATCCCTCTTTTCCTCTGCTGCCTGCCCCAGACGGGGTGCCTGGTGTCCTCCCCGGAGGAGAAGGCTTTGCTGTTGCAGTGTGAAAGGCTGTAGTCAGCATGAGAGATTTCATGCTCTGTCTCTTGAAATCTAATATGAAGCAGTTGCCTTCTCTCCATCCCACAGGCTCATTACACAGCTCTGTGTGTGGCCTCTCCCCATAATGAACCTGAGGGGGTTACTTTCCTTTTCTAATTTGTAGGAAGTGGCTCATGACATCTGTTGTAGCCCTGAGGCTCCTTCCTGCAAACCTTTAGTTGTTTTGCAGGGAAAGAAAGGGCAACACAAAGAGGTGTAACAATTAACCGACTTGAGGCCTGGCTTTCAAAACTGCATCTTCCAATTGCTCAATAAAAACCTACAGAGAGCAGAGGAGAATGAATTTATCTTTTTAAAGAGAACCGTGGACTTAGACCTCATAATGAAATATCTTAATTTCTCTTCTTAACACTTCACAGAAAAAAACCCACCATAACAGCACCAACTAAATAACCTAGGAAGAGTTTCAATGTGCTTTGCTTTATTTATTCTGTTTGTTTCATGGTGCAAAGGTATAGTTGCCTTCTTCCTGTCTCACCCCTTCTCCTCTGCAGATTTGGACTTACCTGTTGGATAGTGCCTTAACTGGGAATTGGCATTGCAGGGAGCTCCACAGTAAAAAACACAGGGTGATGCTAAATCCTAAGCCTTTTGGAAGCAATAAACCCCTTTCCTAGGCTAGGCTTGAAAGGCAAAAGGGATCATTTGGATGCTGTTAGCATAAATGGGCTTTTCAGTTTTTCCAGGGTATTTTGGAATCGGGTGGTGTTTTGGAAAGGAAAAACCCCAGAAGAGACAGATGCACCAATCTATTCTGTGGGAGGGAAATCACTGGAGCAGGTAGGAAGGTGGTTCTTACCAGATTAGTTACTTTGAGGTGGTTCTCTCCCAGTCTTCTTTCTTGCAGCTCTTTATTATTATAACCTCAGCATTTCTCAGGCCAGAGGCAGGCCAGGGTTTTAAAGGTGCATCTGTTTGTGCACCAGAACTGTAAGAAAACGTGCAAGTCTTGTTCTCACTGATTTATTACAAGGGCTTGAACTGAGATTTTTGTGATCTTGACTGTGGCTGTTCGGGGAAACATAAATTTTCATCCTGGACCTAAAAGTTTTATTACAGCAAATCAATTTTGATGTCCTTTCATCCCAAATTTGCACTTCCTCTTCAAATTGGCAACTTGTGGCTGAAATGCAGGCAGCTGGAAAATGGTCGTGCTGTAATCTCATCTGACCTCTTGCCTAACGCACTTCACCAAGTCTCACAAAGTGATTTCTTCATTGTTTCTGTGGGGCACAGACATAAATTGCATATAGATTAAAACAAAAAAAACAAAAAAACTTTTAGAAAGATGTCTACTTTGTGTTTGCAGCAGGTAGTTGTGCTGGGATTCAGGCAGCTCTGACCTCTGCCAAGGTTTGTGATATGTTAACAGCAGTTGTGTATGTGTGTGCTGAAGTAACAGCAACTGAATGAAAAAGGCTTTGAAGTTCCTGGCTGGCTGAGGAGCAGGAGTCCCTCCATCTTTCAGCACTAGTCATGCTTGCCAGGCTGTCTGTGCTTCTGACCCCCTCCCCCTTCCCTATTCCTAAGGAAGATGACTGATATTTGCCTCCTGCTCTGCCCAAACAGTGGGAGCAGCCTGGTGGGTGCTGCTGAGATTTGTAGCTGTGTAAGGGCTTTTTAGGTTTGTAAGTATTACCAGGGACAAGGAATCCCTTCCTGAACTGAACTGAACTGCTGTTGTGTGAGGGCTTGCAGATGGCTAATGTCTGAAATTGTCAGTTTTGTGGAGCACTGCATGCCAGCTTGGTCAAATTGTGGCCCTTTCTCCAGAGCAGAGTGTGATGTCTCCTGCAAAATCCAAAGACCAGTGTGGTGAACTCTAAAACTCTGTCATCTCCTGGCTGTTGGCTGAACTGTCCTCTGCCACATCCAGGCCATTGTGTTGTCCCCTTGGGGAGCATCAGCACACATCAGAGTGTGTTTTGGGAAGGGTGGAAAACTATTGCATGGGTTCCTCCAGAGGTGCTATGTTGTTATGATTTGGGATGTGGGGAGAGGGTAGCAGTGGGATGGTCAGGGGACAGTAAGAAATACAGTTGTCATGTTGTCTGGAAGTCACCTGTGACAGCTTTAGTCACTAAAGTCCTGACTGGCCCAAGTGCCAATTTTGTGTCAGTATAGTTGGCTTCTTGATAGAGGAGCTGTACTTGGGGCCCTGCCTAGGAATTGCTGAGGAACATTGATCAAGCCTCCTCTGCTCTCCTGACAGTATCTTGGTGTGTCCCTAGTATAAAATGCTCCTTCAGGAGTTTGTCCTTGCTGACTAAGTGTTAATTTCACACTGACACTGAACATCTCTATTCAATCTCGGTTTACTTTACAGGCACCAGAATAATTTCTTGATGCCTCAGTGAACAGTTTAGATTTAGACCTACTTCATAGGAAAGTAATAAAACTAAGAAGTAGGACCCAGGTCTTCAGACTCCCATGTTTAATGTTACATGAATCTGCTTAAACACTAAATATGTTGCCTTATCTTGATCTGTGAAGGCTTTTAAATACTTATAATTCTATTAATTTAATGCCAGTTTAACAGGCAGGCATCCTCTGCTAAGGTCCATCCCTTCCACACAAGAGAGAGAGGCCCAGAATTGCTACAGAAATGTCTGATTTCATCCTGGTTGAGTTCTGCAGCAGATGATAAAGATGTAATGTTGCCCTTCTTAGGAACATGACTCAGTCTCTGACACTCAAGAGGCCATTGTAAGGTATTTTAAAATTCCCATTTGGGTACTTGTTATTTGTTTTCTGGCTGGGGGTTCAAATTCTCAAGCTTTCCACAATCTTGTCACCACAACAGCTAAAAAATTCCTTAAGGTTCATCCTTTTGTGTTATCCCATTACTCCAGAAGCTGGGACTTCATGAAAACACAGTAAATATAATTCTCTCAGGTTGAAAAATATAAATACCTCAGGATGAAAAGAGCCCAGTTGGCATCTCAGAGAGTTTTACATAAGCAGTAGCATTTACAACCCTGGGTCTGGTGATGGACTACAAGTGGCACCTTCTTGTTCAGTTGACTTTTTCAGGAATTGCAGAAGGGGGAGGGTGAGGTTGCTTCTCACCCACGTGGTGCCTCATCAAGAATAAAAGCACACAAGCATTGACTGCAGATTTTTCTTAAATTGGGTGAGATGGTTTGAGAGAACCAGCTGTTATTCTCCTCCCCAGGGAAGCCTTTGGGCTGACAAAACCCAGCAGCAAGGAAAGGGGAGAGACGTGGGAGGGGGAAGGAAGGGAGAGTGGGAGTTGGGTCTCACGCCTTCCCAAACCCAATTACATGCCTGGTGCTTTCAGGTCTTGAAGCAGACAGCTGACAGAGGTTAAGGGCTACAAGAGCAGCAGAAGTACTGTGGCAGTAGTGGGGATGCTGTGACAGCTGTCCTGTTTGCACAGGTTCAACCTGGTGTCACCAGGTGCTCGTGTCAACCGCCTCAAGGCTTGTGGGTGGAGAATGGGCCATCCTGAGGACCTTTCTCATCCTGAAATCAAAGCATGGCTGTGCAATAACCACTGAGCCTGGCACTGGCGAAACCCTTGGGTGGTTGGTAATGAAATTCAGGGAATTCCAGACACAAATGCTTCTTCATTTCCCTCTCTTTTTATCTGAATATGGAGAAAAAAATCTGGAAATTTTATCCGAAATGGAGAGGAATGGAAGATTTTGAAGACCATGCCAGCTACCTCACTGCACCAGGTGTCCTTCCAGGTGCTTGCAAAGAGTAGGTCACTGGGGAAGCATTTTACTTTCCCTGGCAGGGATTTGAGAGATGCAGCTGTACCAGAGGGCAGGGATGCCACTACCCATGTGTTTGTCCATGAGTGAAATGATAAGGTGCATCTTCCTTGAGCTTTCTCTGTGTTTCTTTCTTGCTTGCTGACATGGGGAGCAAGCATAGTGCTCTGTGTTATGGCTCATTGGTTCCACACATGAATATATTGGATTAATTTCATCTTTCATTGGCATTGCTATGTAGGGGAAGGAGTTACTTTTGCTTTTGAAAGTCCAACGTGCGTGAAACCTTATATATTCTGTGTTTAAGATGAGTAGGCAGTGGATGGGCCAATACACATCTGCAGAAGCAGCATGGGGTAACAATAACACCCATGAAGGGCTGCAAGGCATGGAAATTTAGGATTCTACTATATCACCCTTGGGTCAAGCTGAGAATTTTGGTGGTAGCGTTTTTGGAGTGAAAAATGCTGGCTCATCGTAACTGAAATCTTGAGGAAAGGATTTGGTTTAGTCATTCATCAGGTTCATTTAAAAAAAAAAAAACAAAAACCAACAGACTGCTGTTATCAACTGTTTCACAACTGTGCCTAGGGGACTTTATCTTGGATCAGGAGAGGCTAATTGTTATACAAACAAAGACTGGTAGGAATACAATTGTCTCTCACCCAGGGAGGTTGTGATTGCAGTTCACTTTCTCCAAAGGAAAAGCAAAATTTTCTGATTTGAAATAGTTTGGATCTGATCTGCCATTTAGGTTACTTTTTTACCAAAAGGCTTGAAAAGATTAAAAATGAACAGCAACTGCCAGGAGTTATATGAAACAGTCCCAAACCACCAATGTAACATCTGACCAGATAGGAAAATGTTCTTAGATAAACACTGTGAGAAAACACCAGGGTTCTTACTTTTCCCTGTTACTTGTTACCCCTCTTTAGAATAGAATTCTCCCTCTGAAATTTCAGAAAAATCTCTGGGGATAGGAAAACCATTTCCCCCTTAATTTCTTTGTGGCTGCTGCATTTAGGCTATTGTTAAGAGGGGGTTGCCATTGTGTGGGATTTTTTCCCAGTGTTTTTTTCTAATCCTGCTCGAAGCAGAGTTACATGATCCAATACTACAAACAGCTGAGTCCAGTCTTGCAGCAGAACACTGCTGTGGCTGCTACTGGCTGAACAGCCCATTTCTTTTTTAATTATGGGGCCAGTTTTTTCAGTGCAGACAAGGCTGTAATTATTCTCTGAGTACAGGGTGGGTGATGTCATGCTGGTGGAGAAAGTAGGTTGTGCATGTGGTAAAATAGCTCTGTATTTTCATATACACAGAGAGAGCCCTCGTGGTTGTGGAGTATCATCACACGTTTCATAAATGCAACCTTGTTCCAAAGCCACTTTTATCAGCTCTGTGGCAATGCAAACACTGTATGTGGGGTCATGTCATGTTATGACCTGCAGAGCTCTGTGCTGAAATGCATGCAATTTCACATTTAGCTTGTGTGCTGTTCATGTGTACATGTGTGTATATATATAGCCAGATGAACCCACTATAAGCAGCTAAGTTTAAAAAAAAAATCTTTTTTATTTAGAAAAATAGATTTTAAATAATTTTTAATATCTTCAGTCACTTGTTGCATCACTTAAGCATTCCTTTTCCCCTTGCCCTTTCTACTTTGCCTCCATTCCCAGCAGTGCTTGTCATTTTTTCCATGCCAGCAATGGGTTGGTGGGCATTTCCAGTGCTGGAGGAGTCGAGCAGGAGGACTGGGATTAGCTTTGGAGGACTGGGATTAGCCCAAACCCAGTCCCAATCCCAGCAATCCCAGCACTGGTGCTGCACAGGTGTTTTAGGAAGGGTGTACCTGCACCAGCAGCACCCAGAGCACAGTGGACTGTCCTGAAGATGCCTGAAGGGTGGGAGAGAGGGGATCTGCTTTGTGCCAGGCTTGCTGTCCTGTCTTGGACACCAGGCAGAGGTCCTTCAAGACACACATTTTTGGTTGCTAACCTGGTTAGAAGCCCTTACCCCCACTCCTTTTTGTGTGTCTGTCTCACTGCTCAGTTTAAAGCCCACAGGTCCATGGGTTTTGGGCAGTGCCCATCCAGGCATGGCAGTTGGAAGTCTGACCCTGGAAATGTTCCCCAGGTTTTGGAGCTGGGTGTGTTTAACCTCCCAGGCTTGCAGGATGACACAGGCTTACTCATGATGAGCAGCGTGTTCACACAGGAGCAGAGGAACAGAGCCACTTCCAGATGAAATCCTGAGTCTTGGTGGGTCACCTAGGCTGCCTTATCTTCAGGTTGCTGCACAGAATTTCTTCCAGCTCAATCTGCTGTTCAGGAGTCCAAGCTGGCTGTTGCTCAGAAGGAGGGAAAATAGAGGGATTCTTGTTCCAAACAGCAGCTGAGGTGGTGGCTTCAGTCCAACACACCTCCCAAACCACCCCACCAGAGCTGACACAGTGGGCACCTACTTTTTCTACCCCATGACACATCCCACAGCCTTCCTCTGCACTGCACCAGGGGTCTGGAGCTCTACACCAGACCCCTGAGCTGTCACCCCTAAGCAGAACAGGGCTGACCTCTCTGTGTCCTCCTCCTGGGTCATACTTGAGGACAGTTTCCCTGTCCTGGCAGGGGAATGCACACTTTCTGCACAGATGCACTTTCTTTCCTGCTGTCAGCAATAGGAGGTCCAAAAAACCCCTAAAATACATATAAATAAGGGAATAGGTTTAGCTCTTGGCAGTTTGTAGAGCCACTGGTGGTTTTCTTCTTCATAAAGGACACAGCTTCTTCCTTCCTCTTGGTTCATCTCTTAAGACTCCAGTGTCCTTTTCTCTTTCCCATCCCAACCCCTCCAGAGGGAAAGTAGTGTTCTACCTGGAGTCTTAGGGGGCCACAGAGTCAGCCCCTTCCTCCTTCTAGGACACCATTGCCTGCCTGAGGGGTTTCATTGCATCCCCAGAGGACTGGGAGTGTGAGCAACTGCTCACTGATGGAAGAAAGGTTCTTGGTGGGGATGGGGGAGGAAAAATAAAAAGCAGCTTCTCATATTTTGAAAGTCACTCCCTTTCACTTGTATAATGATTTCTTCTCCTGGGACATCTGTCTGCAGTTGCTGTCCTCTTCTGTTAAGTGGTTGCATACTGGGGATGGAAAATCCTGCCAGAAGAGCCTTGATTGCTCTACTTCAGGCTAAATGAACTGAAAAAAAAAAAAAAGAAAAAAAAAAGAAAAAAAGAAAAGAAAGAAGCTTTATAAGATCAGTGCTAATTGTTCTACAGAGAGGCTTTTTGCTAGCTCTGAAGTATTTGTGCCAGGTAAAAAACCTCACATTGGGGAGTTGTATTTCTTCCTCACTTCCGTACTGGGTGAGGTGAGGTTTGCAGGAATAATGACAGAACTGATTCTCTTGAGCTGTGGTTTTAAAAGTCTTCTGAGTGAAGAAGTGAATCAGAAGATAAACCACTGAAATTTCTAGAGGAGAGCAGGTATAAGTCTTGCATGGGGTGAAAAGAAAACCCCAAAGCAGTTAAATGTACCATTTTGCAATGATTGGATGTGCAGACATGGCTCTATAAGCACATCCTTTATGTAACCCCTAGAGTTGCAGCTGACATTTGGTGCATCTCCACCTGACTTTGTGTCATGTCACTCTGTCTCTAGCTTCTTCAAATCATGGATCTTTCCTGTTTCACCATGACCTGCCATGCTGCTAGTCCTCAAACCAGCAGTTTTCTTTTCCCTCTTCCACGAAATCTTCTCCCCACAATTTCTTGGCCACCTATTAACATAAGATTTGATGAAAAGCCCAGAGCTTGCTGAGCTCCTCATGCCATGGCCAAGGTTTCACTTGAGAGGGAAAGCATCTCCTGGTCATTGCAGGGGGCCATTTGAAATGCAGCTAAAGTGAAATGGGGCAGAGATGCCAGCAGGGATCCTGGCAGCTGTCAATGCATTCCCTTGTGTGATGTATGTAGATGGACCCAGCATTTTCTTCTTCCTGACATGTGTGAGACTACCAGAAAACGCATTTTCAAGCCTTTAATTCATACTTTAATTCATAAAGTATTCCAAGTCATCCTTACCCCAGCAGGCAACTATGCAAGGTATTATTACTCCTGATTCTTGTGTTCCTGAAGGGAATAGTGAGCAGGAGCATCTTGTAGAGAATTTCCTATGCACAAATGAAGTGTACAGAATGAAACTGTTCACCTTCAAGCTGGCGTACCACTTTCTGCCCCAGATTTTCATTTTTGGATAGTTTAAACTGCAATTTGTATTTTTTTACCTTTACATTTACAGCACTTAAGTGCTATACCTCCTCTCTGCTGGATATGCTCCAGTCTAAACAATCTCCATTCTGCTTCCCTAAATTCCCTTCTATAGTTTCATCTGCATATGAAATTCTTTTCTGCTCCTCCATCCTAAATTTCCATGTGCCATTCTCCAGGGTTTGGGACAGCTTGTGGATTCCTCCCTGGAAATGGCAGCATCTCAGTAGTGTGTGAAGCAACATCTGCATAATCCTTTGGGATCTTTCAGGATAAAAAGCTACTCTATAAATACTATATCATTTTCATTGTCAGTCTGGATTCAGGAGGGGAATGATCCCACTTAGTTAAAGCAGGATGAAGTGTCTATTTTCATATTTGTTTAATTGAACCACTCAGTGTGTCTGATAGTAATGGCTTTATTTGAAGCATGTGGTTCTTATGAGCTGTTAAGATACCAATAGCATTTGGATTAGTCTTTCTGCCAAGAAAGCCAGGTCAATTCTTCAGGAAAATAAAAAAAAACCTAAGGCAAACTTTATTTTAACAGTGTCTTGAGTTTCACTTTAGGTTCCATAAATATTTGTCAGTGTTCCTTTTGTAAGACCCATGCGAGCCCTTGGCATGACACGAGGTCTATCTCCAGAACACGGAATATAAATAAATTCCCCAAACCATGCTGGAGAATTGGAGGTAACTTTAGCCCATGTGAGAGACCTGGAGCCAAGTTAAGGGTTGATGGTGGTTCTTGAATTACTATTTGTATAGAGGAGAGGGAATGGGGGGGGTGAAGGAAAAGAGGAAGAGAGAGGAAAGTACAAAATATTTGTAGAAGGTATGTGGGAACCCACACCATCCTGCACAGGAAGGTGGAGGACATTTACTAAGGCAATGACAGAAATGTGACTTGTTCTTGGATTCCAGTTGCTCTCTGCTCCTAATGCTTCCAGAAAAGTTAACAATATCTTCTCATGCCCAAGAGGAAATTTCACATTATTGGTGAGGACTGGTAATGCCATCTGCTTCAGAGGTTCAGGCCAACAAAGCACCGTGGAACCACCCTGTGTGCCCCCTTCCCCAGTTTCCTCTGAATATCTTTGATATTCCTGAGAAACCTGGTTTATTTCTGTGGTTATCAGAACTATATCTAAGAAAGAAAAAAAAAAAAGTCCACAATGATTTCAAAGACTTGCTTATAGTTAAGTAGTTAACCAGAGGTTTAGGGTGCAGGGCTTTTGATTTAAGAGCAAGTCCTGTTCTGTGCAGGGGAAATAGCAGAAATTTTATCCTATCCCTGACCACAGATTGAGATTACCAAAGCAGTAGAAAAGCAGGGAGTCAGAATGAAGGAGGTGTATTGAAGGAAGTGGGACCTTGGCTTCTAGCAATGTGCTCTGGTTGCTGGATCAGCTCCAACAAAAATTCAAATTCAGACGAGCTGAATGCTGCATTTGTCTGGTGAAGGGGGAGGAAGGTGGAGATGGGTGAAGTTTTTCCTTTACCTCTGAACATTAAAATAATGGTAGTAGGATGTGAAAAGCACGTATTCCTGAAGAATGAAGAATTACAATTCCTATTGTAATACCAGTTAGCAACTGTTTGTTTTGTTGTATTTTTTCCATCTTCATGTACATAGGCTGAAAAATTACAAAGCATGGATAGACATCCAGAGGGGTTTGCAGGAGAAATCCCCTTTTTATAGTGAGATGGAAACCCCCTTTTTATAGTGAGATGGGAGCCTACCCATCCATAGGTTTAGGATTGTCTACAAAATGCTGGATAGGTTTGATGACCCTTTAAATTAAGGGGAACTGAGTGTTGCCCACACTTCACAAGGTGACACTGTCTGTTTCTTTGCCCTCAATATTTCCAGCAGTGATCAATGATCTCTATGCCAGTCCTCAGTTGTCTGCAAGTACTAAAAGACAAACATAAAAGCACCCTTAACCCTATGTTTTCTACTTTCACAGACAGCTGTCTGGGGCCCTGTAGCAGTTGATACTCTATAGCTGCACTGTTCCTACCTATGGTATTGGAAACAGTGACTGAGGTTTGCTAGCAGTTCCTTAATCTGGCTACTATGGACATTAAGAAAAAAAAAATCAGGTAACAACCTCCATCTGCAAAACTACTTCTTCTAGTTTTGTGACTAGGCTTAACAGACCGTGAACATAGTCAGATCATTTTTTATTTAAAAGTACCTTTTCTCCCTCATCAAAACAGGAAGCATCTTTCCAGGAATGCTTGGGAAAGCATTTGACTTTTTTTGTTTTGTCACTGATATCACTGGAGAAAGTTTTAAATAATTTTAAAGCTAGCAAAGGTTTAGCCAGACAGAAATACTTAGCAAACTCCCCAGGAATAAGAACTGACCCTTCTTTCTCAAGTGAGAGCATTTTCTCCTCAGTGTTTGTGTGTGCATGAACAATTACTGGACCATAAGGGATGTTTGAAATGTGGAGTGTGTCCTTGTGGTACCCAGGATGATGTCCAGATCCAGTCACATATGCACCAGTGTCTCTGGTCTATCCAGAGGACCACACCTCATGCCTATCATGGAGAGCAGTTTACACAAATTACACAAGTTCAAGGCTTCTTGAGTGCTGTAAACTCATCACCTCCCTTTACTCATTCTTCTTTATTCTTAAGATAATAATATTTTTCTTTCCAGGGGTTTCAGTTATGCTTTGGAACTCCATAAAACTTCCTAAAAAAAATCTTTGCAACCCACTTCTTAATCCTGTTCCATCACAGAGCTCACACTCCTGGTATGGTTTGGCAACTTGCTGCTTACCTTTCCGTTCAGTATCCAAAAAAGTGCAGGGGAAAGAGAGGGAGGGAGACAGAGCCACAGTCAGTGTGCACTGGCAGGGTGTCCACACACATTGCTCTGCCTGTGGGCCAAGGAGTTGAATTTCTTAGGAGATGGAGCAGCATTTGCAGGAGCTGCTGCTGAGCAGAGGAGGGATGCTTGCTCAGTTCCTGCACCAAGGGCTATGGTTTACACAGCTTCATTGTATTGCACAGGGCTTCCCTGCCCTGCAGCTCCACTTGCTCCGTGACAAATTATTCCTTAATTGCTGGATGGCAGAAGAAAAGCTTTACAGCCCTGAGGTTATTCTTAACAAATCAGGTTAGAGAAGCCTTGGAAATTATATTGAGCAGAAAAGAAGCACCATGAGGTTTCCTTGGGTGTTTGGGCTGTGTTAAGCTTGACTGAGGCAGTGTGCTAATGAAGCTTGTTAAAATGCAATTATACTTTATTGCTGGGGATGGAGAAATGAGGATAATCAGGGGAGAGCTGCCAGTGAAGCTGTTGTGATGAACGTGAGCTGTGTCAGTGCTGTGCTCAGGACCTTCACCCTCAGGGTCTGAATACACCAAGCAGTTGTTGGGATGGGCCCAAAGAGTGTGGGGGTGAGATAAAGGACCATGGCAGGAAGATGGAGATGGAGCAAAGCAGCAATGAGATGGTGTTGACCATGAGGACCAGTGTCAGGCTTAGCTGCTGACCAGTAAAGGTGGGTGTCTGGTGCAGGAAGGCTCTAAGGAGGGGTCTATGGGGAGAGAGCTGAGCACCTCAGCCAGTGCTGCTGGGGAGCTGCTCATACATGAGGCAAGCAGCTTGGCACCTATGATTTCTTTTGAAAAATGCAAAAAGGGGGGAGAGAATTTCTGGGCCAGCTGGTGGAAGATGGACCTCTGGTAGGGAAGAGGTGATAGGAACAGCAGGGAGAGGCCAGGAGTAGCCTTGACAAGTGAAGAAAAGTAGCAGCCATTTGATGTGACAGGGAAGGGGAGAGCTGGTTGCAAAGAGAAGCAGATGTGGGCAGAGTGCTGCCTAGAAAAAGGGGAATAGGAACAAGGCAAGAGTGTGTTTTGTCAAGGCTGGAGCAGAGGAGGGGTGATGAAATATGATGGGAGACTGGATGCAAACTGCAAGCGAGTGGATGGGCAGGCAAGGCTGGGGCTTATCAGGGAGCAGCAGAAAAACTGCAGCTCATGGACCGAGCTGGGAGGTGGAGAAGTGAGTAAAGAAAAAGCTTGGGGCCATGGGCTTGAGCAGCAGGCAGGACAGTCCTGGTGTCTGCAGCAATTAAGGAGGGAGGCAAGAAGGGGGAGGAAGATTAAGAGCTCTGAGCTTGAGCTGACAGCTCGACATCCATGAGATGTCAGGCAGACAGGAGAGGTCTTCGTCTGGACAGAGAGAGACAGCCCTGGCTGATCAGATCAGACAACTGGGGGCGACTGATTTATGTGAGGAGATTAAAAAGAGCTGCTTGTAAATATATGTACAGCTTGGCTAAGTGACACCTGAGGGGACAATAACTGTCTGCAAGTGTATGAAGGGATTGGATACTGGAGCCAGGAGGAGGGGGAGGGAACAGCTTAGAAGTGTAGGTGAGGAGTCTGATGAGAAGAACTGGAGGCTCCGAGTGCCACGTTCAGACTGAAACAATTTTGCCCCTAACACACCTTGAACTGGTCAGTGGGAAGAAGGTCCAGGTACAGCTGGACTACGCTGGTGGTTCCTGGCTGGTCACAGCTGCTGGTTTGGTGGTCAGCTTTGTGGTCTGTTTTCCTAAGGCAAATGGCAGACTGGTGTAATTTAGACCAAACAGCTTCATTTCTGCTCTGGGATTGCCTCTCTGGGATCCATCAGCTGAAGACCTCAAAGCACATCTCCAGTACTTTGCAAGAAATTACTCTGTTTCCCATCCAGTGAAACAGAGGTGATCTGAGGTCAGAAAGTCAGTCCATGGAAGGTGGACAAATAATGCATACCATGGATTTGGAATCCCAGCCCTGTGTTGGGCTCATCTGTGAGCTGTGCAGTCCAGTGCCTTGTCTCTGCCCATAGCTTTTTCAGGTATTTCAGAAGGAGATGCAGGGAATTTTACAGGAGGCAGCTCCAGAACAAGCAGGCTGCTGGTAGACTTGGTTTCCTACCAATGGTTCCAGGCTGCCTCATAATTTGCAGGACCTCACTTTCTGTTTCTTCTGAGCAACAGCAGTTAGAACATGGGAAGGGTTTTCTCCTAGGAAATTTCAACAAAAGCTCTAAGAAAACTTAGAGGAATCAGAAAAAAATAGCACTCCCCCAACTTTTCTGATATTGCTTTCTTGGTGAAGGTTCTGCTGTGGTATGAGGGATATATCTTCTAAGAAAATTTTTAAAGAACCCTGCTTCCAAAGCTATATAAGTAACAAGCTACCTCTTCCTGTGCCCTTCTTGTACCTGTCCATGTCTGGCTGCTCTTTAGGTTGGTGTTCTGAGATCCATGTGGCATCATTTTTTGAGGCTTGTTCCATCTCAATCCCTTCCAATAGCTTTCAAGCCTGTTAGGCAGTTTCAGACACTGAGAAATCCACAGTGACTGTGTGGCCTGGCATTGCTGACTCCTGCATCCCCAGGGAGAGGGTTGGAGAGGTATCAGTGGGAGACTGCAGGAATTACTGATGGCTGTTGCACCTCTTTCTGTGGAGGAGTTACACAGGGTATCATTCCTTACCTCTGCCAAACCAAACATTCCCATTGTGCATCAGCAATAAAACCAGGTGGGATCCAAACAATTCTGACAATATAATAAGACAAAAAAATTATCTTTTCTAGCTCTTTCATGTGGACTTAAGCTGCATTTTAATGGTGTTGCACTTCAGCAGAGACCACAGTTCTGTATCTTGTTTCCTACAAGGAGTTTCAGATTTGACTGCAGCAGTCACAGTTAAAAGCAAAGCTTTGTGCTCTTTCACTTCTGTTTCAGCAGGACAAAAATCTGAGGCCTTGCTGAATATTTACCTTCTCCCCCAATGTTGCAGAAAATGAGCCTGAAGTGTTGACAGACAGCAGCACACTCAGGGTGCAGGAATCCAACATAAACAGACTTGCTGGTTGTGTACTTGGACATGTTAAACGAGGTCTCTGCTTTGATCGTCCTTGCACTATCCTAAAACCCAGCAAGCAAAGGCTAAGTAAACAGACCTTTGATTTCAGGGCTGGTTGGAGCAGAGGTCTTGTAAAACTTTTATCAATGGCAGAACTGAGCTACTGAAGTCCCTCTTGGACTGTAGGTGCTGCAAGAGCAGCAGCATGGTTTTATTGACCCTAACATCCCTCTTTCTCCTCCCTTCCCTTAATAACAAACATCTGGGGATATGAGCCAGCTTCCTGTTGATTGTAGCATACCACTTTCTCTAGGAGAGACACCTGCTTATAATCTCCTATATTATAGGAGCATAAGCTCTATAAGATCCTACAGTTATTGGATCCCACAGCCGGTGTAGCTTTTTTTTAATGCATGTTGCAAAGATGCTTAAATAAATCACATGGGACACATCCGTGGGAAACACTCACGTTGCTAATCCTGCGTGTTCAACACTCCTGGGTCAAACCCCAGAAAACCAGTACTCTGGCTTAAATAGCATGAATGTTACAACAAATTGGATTTTATTTATTTGCTTCCTGTTTTCAGAGCATTTAGTGATTCCCCATGATCACAAAGGTCACAAATTTCCTTTCATGTTCAAATAAACAGGAGATTCTCCTTCAGGATTATGCCCTCAGAAAAGAGACATTAAGAAACAAGCACCTAATATCATAAGACTTAAAAAATAAAATTGTGCATTCTGGCAAATTCTCCTTCATGGGTGAAACACAGGACTTAGATTGGCTTCTGCTTTCTTTTAATCTGATATTTTTCTTTGTCTTCTAGTAGGTTACACGAAGGAGGCTTTGGCTTCCCTTCTACCCACTGTAGAGTGATATCAGAATGAGATCCTGCCAAGATATTTTATTTTTATAAGTGTTACCAATTTTCCATTTTTTTCAAAATTAAGAACCACTGAACCACTGTGTTTAACACTGATGGAGCCCAGGCTGTTTCTGATGGGCCAGAGCTGTGGTTCTTAGTGCTGGGCCCCTTTCAGCCCAAAGCTTGACTGAGCTCAGGACCAAAATTTGGAACACTTTGCTCAGCTTTACCAATGATTCTTGCTTCTTATCAAGAGAAATACCAAATGATAAATTCATTGGCCAACTGCTGCTTGCCAACACTGCTCCTGCTGTACCTTCTGGAGGTAAAGCTGAGAGTGCTGACTGAGCTTGTGCTCCTGCCAGTAAATTGTGAGTCTAAATCTCTCTTGTCTTTTGTCCTTGCACTTTTGTAGCCTGATATCCTTTTTTTATGCTGCCTTTTCTGCCTTAGTCATCAACTGCTCCTTTACTGTATGTAAAACAATGCTCCCATTCTCCCTTTAGAAGTGAATTTTGTCTTTTGTCAAATAGTCAAATCCACCATTAGATAAAAAGCACTTTTGAGAGCCTTTTATTTGTTGGCATTTGGTGGTGGTTCTTTGATCCCCGAAGGGGTGTGCAGTGCTGTTTGTGATATATAGGAAATTGATTTTACACATTTCCATCTTGTATCAATGAATGTTCCAATGGGATTTCACTGCAATCAGATTGGAGATTACCATGGTGCAGTCGTTGGGAAGGGATTGGAATTTCAATGCAATAAAGATTAGGGGATTAGCGACTGATTAGGAGAGTCCTGATTTATCCAGCCACAGGTACAGCAAGGGGTCTTTGCATGTCTGCTTTTTTGCTGACCTTGGGTTTTGACCTCTTGACTCCCCACTTAGAAATGTCAGCGTGCAGCACAGAGGTGATTTCCGACGTGGCTTCTCTGAAGAGCAAGCTCAAGTCATTGCGACAGTAAAACCTTCTCTTTCCCTGAACAGAGAAGCTCAGAGATCTGTAGGCGAGGGGACACATTGCTCTGCCCTGCACGGGCCAGGCTGAGCAGAGAGCTTGTGGCAAGGCTTTAATCTGCAGTCAGGAATTCCTGCTGACAGCTGAGGTGATGTGCGGGTGTTGGTACCAACACACGTGCGGTGGGGATGAAGCCGCTGGGTGATCACAGCACCAGACAATATTTCCCCTGGCACAGCTTTTCCTAGAGAGCTGCTCTGCTCTCCAGGTTTCTGCCCTCTGTGTGCACACTTGCAGGAGAGTAGCTTGGACTCTACATTGCCAGACTGTGAGGTAATAGGAGTCTGCATTAATTGATATTCCAGTGTAGCTTTATCTACCTGATGGATACGACGTTACATCCCGCCAGTGGAATGACATCATTTCAAATTATAGAGCCACCCATGTCAGCAAAAGTCCTGGATGCTTTGTAGCTGGGGAAGTTTGGGCAGCTCAGATAAAGCACCCACACTGGGCAGCCACAGGGACTGACTGGTAGTTTGCTTTTGTGGGAGAAAATAATTTGCACCGTCTTTCTCTTTCTGGAGTTTTAGAGACAGAAATGGCAGCCAATGTGGGAACTTCAGCAAAGGAAAAATATTTCCAAATCCTTTGGATAGTTTGGGGAATTTGAGTGGATTTGTATTTTCAGGATTTATTTTTGCTGTTTCAATTTTAGCAGAATATATCTCCTGTTAGGTGCTGTTTTGGTGGTGCCATTCATCCTGAGATATTCCACACTGGTGTGCAATAGAGGTAGAGGGAGAATAATTTCCTGTAGATGAAGTGAAGCAGCTTCTGAGCAGCCAGGGATGCAGCAGAACTTCAGATATACCAAGTCAAATGCACTGATTTTATCTGATCTTAGGAGCTGAATGTCCTGGGACTGTCCAGAAAAGTACTTGGCAATCCTAGGCACAAATCATGCTGGTGCAATTGGATATAGTAAGCTGAGACCATATATGTAGTGCACTATCCTGGAGTAACAGAATAACAAGTCTTCCCTGTCTCTTGCTAGAAAAACTAATACAGGCCACTAACCCTGTTGTCATGAGCAAACCAGCACGTGGAAATGGAGGAGCAGAGGAAGCAGATCTGTTTGAAGCAGTTCCAGTTGCAGGCAGGCTGCAGAAATCTGGAGTAGCCTCTGTCCAAGGCACCAGCTGAGCCCTCAGGCTGTGCCAATGATAATTGGAGTTTTCACAGCCAGGAGGTTGCTTGTGTATGGACTTGTGCAGTCATTCATTGTGTGTTTTAACACTGTACTGTGGCACCAGACCAGGGTTCATCCATGGGAAGTATTTAAAGATGTTACTTTTTTCCTTTGGGTATGGTCTGGAGCTGAGGCTGTTTCCTATATGAAATCTGAAAATGGAATATTCTGCAGGTATGAAGGGTTCATGCATTAAGAAATCCTGGCTCCTGCCAATACCATCAGGTATTGTGTGTTTTTACATCAGATAGTGTGTGCTTTGGTGTCTGGGGAGCAGCATCCAGATGTAAATGCTGTAAGAATTCGTTGATGGTTTCCCTCTTTTCACATGCCAGGGACTTGGCTTGCCTTGAGTTTAAATGTTTTCACTGAATCATCTTGGTGAACACTTTCTTTTTAAATGCATTTAAGTGTCTTCTCCTCCTGGAAGAGAAATATGGGTGTGTCTGAGTTATCTTGTGGAATGGCACAACAGGAACAAATCTTTGAAGTGAAATATTTGGTGCTGAGCAGGTGATGTTCACACTAGAGGCATTTTGGTAGTTTATTCAGGATTACCTCCAGTCTGGTCATGTAGATTGAACATGAATTAATGGAAATCTGAGAGCACAGCTTCTGCTTTCCTTTTACTGGGGACCCGGGTAGCAAGTGCTGCCTGTGTCTGCATTAGGAGCTGGTGGGATTTGAGAAAATGTGACCTCTAAAGCAAAGCACTTGGTGCTGAGGACCCAAAAACCACATTTCAGAGGGTTGTTCCACTGCAGAATAGCCCTGATCTGGTCCTATGAACTAAATGCCCATTTGAACTGCAGCACCCATCACAGCTCAAAACCACCAAAAACTGTTTTGTGATGTGAAGTGAAGTAAAACTGGTGGGGATGATAAAAATAATCCCTTTGAAGCACATCCCTGGTCCAAACTAAAACACTGAAATAGGGCCACATGAAGTAGTAGTATGGCAGAGAGAGAAGGCTGGATGGAGCACTTCCACCACTCCTACCACAGACTCAAGGTTTTGGTAGGACAATGGTGAATAGTTGCAGGCATAATTTTAAAATGTTGCTTTCTTAGAAGAAGGCAAAAAGTCATCTTGTGTTTTCTTTTGGAGAAAGAGCAGGGTTTTTTTGTTGCTATTGGGTTTTTTTGTTGGTTTGGTTGGTTGGTTGGGTTTTTTTAGATACATGCATGCTACCAGCTTTGTGAAATTTTTTGAGTATTTAAATATATTCCTCTCCCAAATCAAAATTGGTTTTGTGTTTTAGTGGTATGGAAATCTATTAAACAATGAACACCATTGCTTGATCAATATCCTTTCAAAATACTGACTTTTTCATAGAATGATAGAATTACAGAATCATTTAGGTTGGAAAAGACCTTTAAGGTCACCAAGCCAAATCATAAACCTATCAGTGGTGGGTCTGCCAGTTCCGCCACTGAGCCCTGTCCCTAAGCATCACATCTATGTGTCTTTTAAACACCTCCAGGGATGGTGACTTTGTCACTTCCCTGGGCAGCCTGTCCCAATGCTTTATAACCCTTTCAGTGAAGAAATTTTACCTAATATACAATCTAAACCTCCCCTGGCACAACTCAAGGCCATTTCCTTTTGTCCTATCACTTGTTCCTTGGGAGCAGATACCAATACTCACCTCACTACAACCTCTGTTCAGGGTGTTGTAGAAAGCAGTTGTAGTTTAAGTTTTAGACTATTTATGTTTCCTCTTGATTTGCCAAAATTATGACACAAAAGAAAAAAAAGAAACTGAAAAAGGGAATATTGAGAGAGAAAACCTGACAAAGTCTTGGTTCCTGACAAAAATGTCATTTTCTGACAGAAGAACATTTCTGCAAAACACTCCATACCAAGTCTTCTCTGCAGCCGTTCAGCTGGAATTGCTTTCTGTTTCAGAGAAGCCTCCAAAAATATCTTCAGTTCCTAAATACCGCAGCGTTTATCTCTTTGTGGTCACCAACAAACAGTTGTTACCACGTTTTTGTGGTAACCAAACTTAGAAGCCCCTGGTGACAAGGGCAGACCAAAGAGAGGGCTGAGAGCAGCCTCACCATGTAGGGCACTGCCACTGATTTCCCAGCAGCAAAAGGCTTGTGATATTTTGGCAGAGTCTCCTGTTTGAAAGTGAGTGTTCAAGATTTTTTTAAAAATATTTTTTATTCTCCCTGAGCCCTCAGTGCCATAATCACACCTTTCCATCTGGATATTGGGAAAAGCCAATAGAAACCAGCATTGGATGGAAGAGTTTATCTTCTCTAATTTTGTCTCTTGGACAGAAGTTATTAAAAAAAACCAACCAAAAAAAAACCCCAAAAAACCAACCAAACTGATTTGAGGAAGAAGAAGATGTTGAGGAAAACCAATTTCTTATTAACAAATTAAAAAGGGTCCTGTGCTGATGTATGGCCAAAGACTCTCAGGAAGACAACCCAGTTATTTAAAGATCTTCACTGACATGGTTCCTGAGTATGGCACAAAGTCAACCATCATGGTTTCTGTTTCCCTGCAGACATAAACAATGACACTTAGAATTTCCTGCTTGTGCAGCTCCCTCACAAGTGTTTGTCTACAAGGGAAATGGATAATTACTTATTAAACCCCGTGCTGTGCTTAGACTGGGTTAAATATTGACTACCAGAGTTCAAGGGGAATCCGTGGCACCAATGTGAACTTGGGCATCCTGTTTCCTAGGAGTTTTTCAAAGAAAATGATCAGGTGTTAGGATACTGCATGTAGGTGGGGGCACGACAGAGAAGGGGACAAAAAATGAAGCAGATTATAGTTATTTTAAAAGCTCAGAAGAAAATCAGTGACTTTGAAGCCATGGGTTGTGGAACCTGATTGCAGCTGGTGGCTTGATGGGGAGTTTTGTTCTAAAATAAGTGAATTAAACTGAGATTTGTAGAGTGTCTGGTCTGTTTTGCTGAAAGTCCTGGAGATGACTGGCAGTTTGGCTGGGAATTCCACTGCGCTTGTGAGGCAGGATTTCCATGGTTGAGAAGCAGTTGGAAAGGCAAAATACTGTAGCATTTATGTTAAAATTGGAGTAGATTAACCCCAGAAGCTACTTCAGGGCTGCCTGACTGGATTGTTTCCCAGAGATTATGGGAAGCAAACAGATGCCTTGTGTTGGCAGGAATGGTCCCTGTGTGACTTGTGGAGATGCTGGGGGTTTGGGTTAAGTTTGGGGAGAGCAGGTTGGGGCAGGATTTTCAGCTGGGGTCTGGATCCTCTTGCCTTCCTCAAGCCAGAGGATTTCTAGTTTTGTTCCAGAATTGGGTGATTTGTCCTTCCTGGAACCAGGAGCATTACACATTGAGCTGCATACCTGAACTGCACCATCAGGATAATTTTAGTCTTACAGTAGAAATATTAGTCCTCTCTTTTGGCCCACACTTAAGCCCACTGGCAGCACTTAAGAAACAATAAATAATATCTTTGCTTCCACCTTAGAGGAGAAACCTTTTAGCAGTTGAAGTCTGTTTCTTCAGAAGTAATTTGAAGTAATCCTAATGCTCCTCTGCGTTTGCTACTTCAAAACCCAGAGGATAAAGTTACTCTTTTTTTGCTGCTGAGAAAATATTCAGCAACACTTGGAATTGCATGTCACCCATGCACGTTTAATTCAATAAGATGGTAATTTCATGTTAAATAAATACCAACTGATTATTGAAAGCATATGCTCAAAGGATTTAAAAACCATGTCAGAGATGAGTATCTCATCTACTGTTGTTGAACTGCAATAAATCTATGCAATAATCAAGTGCCAATTGTTTAACATACAATAACTATTTTATTAAATCTCAGTGAAATGTGTATGCGGGGCACTTAATTAAAGGGAACATGTTCCCAAATATTCTATTTTGCTTATTTGTGGAACATTTAGACTAGAAAATTTACTGGCAGCCTTCACCCAAGGGGGTAGTTATTACTCATGTAAAAATATAGCAAGCACTTCTTGTGCTATCAATAAATATACATTTCATCAGGAAAGCAGCTCCTACCACAGAGGTAGAGAAGAAAGAGAAAAATCGCACTGTACTTGTTTTAAAATGAATCTGCAGAGCTGTTTTCTACATCACATTTTTGGGCTCAGCTGTGCAGCCCAAGCTAGAACCTGGTCCTGCAAGGAGTCCACTATTCCCAAAGCTGAGCCTGACCAGTCACTGGGGCTGGTTAGCAAATATTTGTGGTGTTTTTGTGTTCCTCCCACTTCGTTCTACAGAGATGCTGTTGTTTCTTTAATCTTTTGATTGTTTTTGATAAGTATTGTTTTTGTCTGTGGGTGCCTATGTTTTGAAGCCAAAATGGACCCATTAGATCATCTAATCTCATCTCTCCATGTATTTGGCCCAGTTACCCCCACACTGACCCCTACATTACTTAGCCAATGAGTACCTTCCAGAAATGCAAACTGTTTTGTTTTGAATATATTTAAAGATGTTGGATTTACCAGTCCTTTGAACTGCTTATTCCAGTAGTTAATGGTGCACATGGGCAAAACATTCACACTTTTATCTCTCTCAAAAAGCATTTTCATCAGTCCTGCTCCCCACATAATGGCTACCTACTGTGCAGAGAGCCCAGAGTTCCTCCCTTTGAGGAACTCTCATGTTAGTTGAAACTCTCTACTCATGTTAGTTGAAACTCTTACCATCATTGCTTCATAAGCCCTTTGGAAACTCTTCTTTGGTAGGTGTTTGTCCAGCCCTCAGCATAATGATCCATCATTACGGCTCTAATGCCAACACAAATAGTAGCAATGATGATGTGGAAAGAATGCAAATGTATAATCCTCATGTTGTCTTGCAGAGAGGGTTAAACAATTTTACTAAGGGTTAAACTCCTACTGTAAGCAGGAGTTGTCCAGCCCAGTTTTCTGGCAATGGACATCCAAGTTAACCAGCACTGGAAGCAGGTTTAAAACATGGCTTTTAGATGGTCTTTTCCAGCCATCCATGTTCATTTGGAAGCATGGGAGAAGTGAAAGAAATCAAATTTGGTGTAAACCATCCTTGTACTAAGGCTGCTGGGGGATAAGGTTTTACAATGCTGGGTATGGTGAGGTCCAAACGTTGCCTCGAGTCCTGGTGTAAGAGATTGTGTTCACATGGACTGAGTGGCTTGGTTTGTTGCCATTGTCCAGCTCCATATCTCAGTGTTGGAAAATTTCTATGCTTGTATTGTCCTTGTAGGACATGCATTGTCTGTGGTACTGCAGTCCTTGATGTTAATTCCTTGCATGTGTTCATGTGTTGATGGGTTATTTGGGTGCTTCATAGTAAATGACTTTGCTAATTTGCTAACACAGCTCTTCAAAAGAAATCTTATCTGCATGGAAAGTGAATGTGTTTGGTATTAAATACTAAAATATACCTAACCCATGGGGCTCTTAAAACTTATTTAACTCCTTTATAAACTTTACCATACAGTATGTGGATATTATAAATTACTTTCCATTCCAAGAAACTGTCCGGGCTGGTTGACCTTCCTTGGAATTTCCTCTTTGTAATTATGTTTAATGTGTTAATAAAGTTCACTTTGAACTGTATCATGGCAAATGGTCTCACAGGACGTGGGTCAGTGCTGGTGTGTTCACCATATGTGAAGCTTGACATTAGTGTGCAGTTTAGTTGAAGGAATAACAAGGCTAAGCCCAAACAATGGTAGAAGCAGTATCTCCTCCCCAGGTTAGCAGTAAAAGGGGTTCATAGAAAGTTAGGAATGTGGAGTGGGAAATCATTTAGCTTTCACTGCTAGGTGTTACTAAGTTATAGCGCTAGGTTCGAGTCACTATCAAAACACCATATATCTAGAGGGTTTTCACACAGAGCTATAAATCATGTTTACTGCATGTATGAGTTGAATGAGTGCACGAACTTTGCAATGCAGGCCAGGAAAATATGATTGCATGTGTGTGTGTTTTTGACTGTGAGAAATACGGACAGGAAGCTCCAGGCTATTCCACTGTTGTGTCTTAAATACGCTTCTAGAAATTGTTTTTTACTGCTTCCCGGAAACAGCAATTTGCTAAAGCAAAGGGGCTTTCTTGGGTTTTACAGAACCCTTTTGCCAAGAAGTGGCAACCCTCATCCTCTCCAAAGGACAGGGGGGAGAACAGGAATGCTTGTAAAGCAGTGTCAGCAGCAGCACAGCAAGTGGGGCTTTTCTGTGGTGCAGGATAGTGGAGAGCAGTATTGGAGGACAAAAACTGAAAATTGCCCAGCTGTTCAGTTAGACAGGTGTAGGATCTGTCTTTTATATAATGGAACAGAATGGAGATACCAGTTGCTTGTATTCGTAAATGAGGCAAATAAATCTGCACACTTGTCTGCATATATATGAGCAGAAATATTTAAAATAAATGAGGTGATCTCAGGATTTCCTTGTCAGTGTCTGACTGGGCTTATATGATTGTGAACAGAAAACTTGGGATCTGGCTGGGATTGTTGGTTTCTTTCTGGGTGTACTTTGTATGTGTTTGCAGATGGGGAAACTACAAGTAAGAAAAGAACTCGGTGGAAAATGTAGGGTCTGGATTGTTTAGATTATATTTTGAGCCTGATTGCACCCTGGCCCTTGGAACTCCAGGCATGATCCCTTCTAGCAACTAAAATGATTTGAATGTTATGGGGCAAAGTTATATTTAGTTTGTATTTGGAGAAAGAATAACAACTAGGCACAGGGGAGGCAGCTGCATTCGCCTCACTTCTTCCCAAGTCACATCCCTGGATGTCAAACCCCACCCTGTCCCCTCAGCCAAAATATTAAGATATTATTCACACAAACTATTGGTTGAGGACAAGGGGTCTGAAGAAAAACCTCTCCCCAGTCAGTTTGTGCTGAGGTAGGGTTTAATTTATTGTAGCAGCTCCTTCTGTTTGCACAGACTCTGAAGTCAGCTGCGTCCTTGCCAGCATGGTGTGGCTTAAAAGGCTGTTGCTCAGCAGTGCCCTGTGGCTACAGAGGGTTGCCTTCATCTGATGGAAAACTGCAAGAGTGGAAGGAAGAAATGGTGGTTGTTTTCTCTCCCCACCATTTGCCTCTCCCAGCTATAAAAAAATAAAAATCTGTGTCTTTAATTCTAGTGGAATACCTACCCGGGGCCTTGGCTTTGGTCCGTTCTCCCACGTCATGGCAAAATGCTGCAAGAAGTTATCTACCTCTGTTTCCAGGAGCACCACAGGTTGAAAATTTTCAGCACTTATAAAGGCTGATTTCTCTTCAAGAATCACTGCCTAATGGCTCAGAAATCAGGGGGAGTATGGTGTAGGGACACCTCCCTCAGGATTTATTCCCAGAGCCAGAGAACTGTGCTGTCTCCTGCTCTGTCTTCAAAGGATCCAGTAATGAGCCATGGGTACAGTCTGGCCCTTGGGTTCAAGCACATAGCAATGCACAGGTTTCCCTCCCCAGAGCCAGGAAGGTGGTATTTATTGGCATTAAAAAAATTTGTGTTGGTAGCTATATGAATCTGCAGTTTTTACACTCTGGTGTAACACAATTGTTTCAAGTTTCAAAACAATCCTTACAGGGTTGCTCTCCAGCTCTTCTGGCCTTGCCCTGATGCATTACATACAAACAAGGCAAAAGCAGCACTGCAGCAAGCAGCTCTAGGGTGTTGCTCTCAAAATACTCATTTCTGCTCTCATAGAACACAAAGCTGGAGTCTAGGGTGGCTGAGATTGTGACACTGACTGCTCAAGGAGTTATTGCATCTGCTTTTTAACCTTGCATTGGAGCACAGGGCAGACGCCAGCAGTGGCAAGGGATGGGAAGTCAGCAGCAGCCAGGGTTCAGCCTGGTTTTACCTTGCTGGCAGCTGTAGGTGAAGCAGCAGGTGCTTTCCTGGGATTTTGCCTCTCTAAGCAGCTGTAGAAATGTCTCCAACCTTCAGGCCCCGGGCGCTGTGCCCTGGGCTCTGCTCCCACATCGCTGCGATCAGCTGTGAGAGCACATGTGCTCCAGCCCTGGGAGGGGCTGCCACCAGGAGACACCCCCAAATGAATGCCTTGGGAGACCTGGCAGCTATTTGCTCTCCTGGCCACTGCCCTGGCATACTGTGGGACAGTTCTTTAAGGTGGGGAGCTCCCTTCAGTACCAGTTGTGCATATGAGAAACCGGGGCACTCAGCATCTTTTTACATCTTTTTGCCTGTGCATACAGCATACGATGGTTCTTCCATAGAGAAGCCCTAGAAATTAAACTCCAGGGGAACCTGAGTGGCTTGGGGCAGCTTAATATATGGATTCAGAGGGGGAATACATTTTTGTCTGGGTAAGGAGTGTCTGCAGCACCTGCTGCCCAGGGGATGCTGCAGAAAGGACTTTCTGCAAAAAGCACTTCCCCCTCTCCACTGCTTCCCCTCCAAACACTGTCATCTCTGAGTGCTGAGATGTGCCAGAGTGTGTTTTGACTTGAAAAGCAATTCGGTGTCACTGTGGCAGGCCCAAGGCAGGGCTGTAGAGACAGTGAAATAAGACTCAGTGGATGCCTGTACGTTAGAGAGAGGCAGAGATCTGTGATGATACCAACATTTTATTCTTGCTGCAACCATCCATAGAAGGTCCAGGTAACATCAGCTTGCTGGGGCCTCTGAAGTTTGTGGTATATGCAAAGGCACTGATTCCAGAGAGAGAGTACTGCTTGTGCAGAAAGTTCTGGATGCAAAGAAGATAGGTAATAAAATGGGAATATTTACAGCACCAAATGAAGAGAAGCAAGGTTTTAATCTCTCCATCCCAAGGCTGTACCTCCATGAGAAGTGTGTGCAGCTCTATCTGGCAAAATTCAGAGCAGGAAAAAGTGTGGGGAAATTTTTATTCCTCATCCTGAGAAATTTGCTGGGGGGGGGGATTAGCGAAGGGCTGCAGAGGACCCCGCTGATGTTTTTCTTTTCAAGCAGAAAGGCTCTAAGAAACTCACCCTTTTCTAAATGTCATAAAGGTCTGCAAATAGATCCTGTGACAGAGAGTGATCCAACAGTTCCTCAGAACGAAAGGTCAATCAAAGGAAAATGGCATTTAGGAGGACCAAGCTTACCACTGACCCAAACATGTGACAGATCCAGAGGCAACTCTGGTGCCATCAGAAGAGTGCAGCCTGCCCCAAGGAAGCACATGATGTGACTGGGAAACTATCTGATTCCTCCAGGTCTCAAAATTCATCAGGAGTCAACCTGAGTGTCGGAAGGAAAGGGATTTTTGAAGGAGCTACAGCAGGTTTCCAGGCTGGGAGGAGGGAGCTCTTTCTCCACAATCCCTGCTTGCCCTGCACCAAACATTTTTCCCCAGCTAGATCAGTTTTTGTCATTGGAATATGCATGGAGCAGTATTCTGGCTTGCAGGTAGATTGCAATGGAGCTACTCTTAAATTTTGACTTGTTTCCTCACCTGGAGCCAGTGAATTCTTCTTCATCAAAGCCAGCACACACAACCTATCCTGATGGGTGGATTTGCTCTTGAAAAGATTCATCAAAGTTGCTTGTGTCATCAGCATTCAAAGGACCTTGGGATTATGATATCCACAGAGCTGGCTGGAGATCTCCTAAGATGAACATTAACAGTTTGGTTTGGATTGCTTAGAAAGACCTGGACAGGCAGGATTTCTCATGGTGTTTTGCCATTTCCCTTAGAGTGTGGGAGGGCATTGTCACCTCTGAGATCCCATCCCACAGGTGTCTGCAGAAGGTGTGCAGGTATGGGTGTTACCTTTACCAGGGACTGACTTTTTCAGAGTAAGTGCTCTCAAGAGCCCCACTTCAGGTCTTCAGCAGTCAATCAGAAACTGATTGTCTGTCTTAGACCCACTGGTGTAACCAGGCTTTTGGAGTAATTAATGAGTTTCAAGCTAGTTCATGCCTCTTTTCTCAGCTTGAGCAGCATATTGCTCCAATTCAACATGAGTAACTGCAACAGCATCTCTGTAGTAAATCATGAGCTGGACCGTATGTACTGCCTTAGTCATGCTGGAGAAAATTCAGGCAGACATTGGAATAATAGAGATTAGTCATGAGGAAGTGCAAATACGAGCTCTGGAGCTTGTCCCCTGTGGGTCCAGTCCTGCAAAACACTAGGAACAGGAATGAAATATGAGGGAACAATTCCAAGTCCCACAAACATCTTGTGGGTTTTGGGTGCAACTCACCATCAGCAAAACATTTTGTCCCTCTGCAAGAGCAGGGTGCTCATTATCACACCCGTTAAACTATTCTGGGAAGAGCATTGCTATTGCAGTTTGTGGGGGGAACTTGTGCAATTCATGAAAAGGCAGAAAAGGAAGATGAAGGAAAAAAGATTCTCTACTTCAACTATTCAGAGCCTTGGGCTGAAATTCCAATTTGGATTCAGCTATGGGGCCATTCCCACTGTTGGAATCTTTACCACTTCTTTTTTTTGATCGTTGACCTGTCCAAGTACATCCTGTTATCATGTGGCAAACAGTGTGGCCATTCTGTGGCATTCCAGGGACACTCTGTTTTGCATGTAATTATCACCTCTTACAAAGAACAAATATTTGTCAGTCGGTCAAACCAGCAGGGTTGCCAAGGCAATTGATAAAAATAACCTCTTTTGGACTCTAAGTAACGTCAACATGTTAGGCCATGCTGTGTCTTTCAGTAAAGTGCTACCCAACGAATGCTTTATGTCTGACAACTGCAGGCTTACACGTCTCAGATCAAGCCCATCTGGTGACTATTAAAGGGAATCACTGTACACACAACATGAAAGGATTATAACATTTTGGGAGGCGGGGGCAGTGTTTTAAGTACCAGCGCTGTTACTAATTTTGCCTTCAGGATAGGTGTTAAATTTAAAACAACTCCAGTTGCTTTACCAAGTACGTCTGAGCAGTTTGGACTCCTCTTTGCTACAGAAAAATGGGGGTGTTTTGGAAAAGCAGACCCAGAACCAGGCTGCCCTGGTAGGTTAGTGTAAGCTGATGATGATGTCAAGGATACAGATTCAGGTCTCACAGACAAGTATCTCTGCTGATATACCCCTGTAATTGCCTGAATTTTTAGCCCTGGTTGTAAGTGATTTTTGGTAAGCACTTTTTGCTGTATCACTGAATCATGGTTTGGGTTGGAAAGGACCTTAAAGATCATCCAGTTCCATCCCCCCTGCATGGGCAGGGACACCTCCCACTAGATCAGGTTGCCTCAAGCTCCATTCAACCTGGCCTGGAACACCTCCAGGGAGGGGGCATGCACAGCAACCTGTTCCAGAGTCTCACCACCTCACAGTAAAGAATTTCTTCCTAATGTCTAATCTAAATTTACCCTCTTTCAGCCTGAAACCATTCCCCCACCTCCCATCACTCTATCTCATTATAGCAGTCCATGTAGCCCACTAATTGATGGCTGGCCTTGAAATCCCTGCCGTATCCCTGCCAATAACAGCTCTGTCCCTCTCTGTTCCTCCTTAGGTCCCCCAAGGATTGCTGACAAAGTGATTCACCGTCAGTCCGTGAGGTTGGGGAGGACCATCAAGCTCCTCTGCCCGGTGGAAGGTGACCCCCCTCCTCTGACCATGTGGATGAAGGATGGACGCACTATCCACAGCGGCTGGACGAGGTTCCGGATCCTTCAGCAAGGGCTGAAAATCAAGGAGGTGGAAAGCGAAGACGCGGGAACCTACATCTGCAAAGCCACCAACGGCTTCGGCAGCACCAACGTCAACTACACCCTCATCGTCATCGGTGAGTAGGGCTGGGGCAAAGCCAGCACTCACCTGCTTTGGGGGGAAATGAACGAGATGATTTCTGCCTACCTGTCAGTTTTTGCAGATTTGTTTGCTAATTACTTGCTGGCCTCCACTCTTTACTGGCTCTCTCCCGTGTTTGAGGATTGCCAGAGCTGGCTACCTTGCTGAGCATCTTCTCCTGCAGCCGGGTGCAGGCAGATAAGATTACACAGAGCCAAAGGTTACAAATAAACAGAAGTGATGCAAGAGTCACTAGGGTCCGGATCACAGTGAATTCCACATGGGAAAGGCTGTGTGATAAGGGGAGGTCATGCTGATCTTTGTGTTTGCTGTTGGAACAGGATGGTTCTCAAAACAAATGCTAAGGCACCCATTTATAAATGCATGGCTGGAAGATTCAGGTACTGAGCTTCTGCAAAGCGTGGTGTCTTCAGGAATAATAAAATAATATTTAGGTTGAAACAAAGCTCAGAGCTGGCATATGACCCAGGGATGCCCTGGGTTTCTCAGTTTCTGAGAAATGCCCTTGATAAAGTTAAGACTGCAAAAGCTTCCGATGGCATCTTGGTGACTGTAGGTTCCCTACCTGTGCTTTTGTCTGGTTTCAAAGGACTTGCTTGGCCTGGCAATAGAATTTTGGGTTTGTCTGCTGGGCTGAGCATTCCTGAAGGCCCCAAAGGACATTTCTCTGGGTAATCAGCAATTCCGCTGCTGTTGCTGCCACAGAAATATTTTCATTCGTCCTTGTCTGTGAGGCAGGAAAGAAGTGGATGAAATTTGGCATGCAAGAGGATGCTGAGGGAGCAAAGAGGAGGGTTACATGTAGAGGGGGTGTTTAGGTATCTTGCCCACACTGTTGCCTGATCAGGATCCGCAGTATCTGGTCTACAAAGTTCTGTTTCTCTCAGACAGTGGAAGTGAGGACAGAGTTTAGTGCAGTTTCCAGATGCCTTCTGCTTGGCACTTGTCCTGTTTTTGTTTTGTTTCTTTTTCTTCCTCTTCACAGTAGGAGGGCCAGTGTGGACTCCAAGCATGTAGCAAACACTTGGTGCTGCTTGGTGGAGGATTATCACCTGATAACAGGGTGATTCTTGGAGAATGCTCTTTGCTGCAGAGCCAGTATGGGGGAGACCAGAATGTAAATGTCTTACTATCTTCAAGTGATGCTTAAGTGAGGGAAACCCTCTTGCTATATGGCTCCTGCAGCATCAGTGGTGTAAAGTCATAAGAATCATCTTATAGTTTACAGAGTTTGTGGATATGGGTTTCCTCATTCACCTCTTTCCTTTCAATGTTCATCCACCTTTCTTTGCTACACTGAGCAAAAAGGGTGAAGTAGAATTAGTCCACAGAGAGGAGAGTCATAGCTACATATACTCCTCTTGGGTGTGCTTTTCAAACTCTCTGGTGTGAAGAACAGAATGCTATAGGAGCCTGCTTCAGGTCTATTTGTGCTTTTGCAGCATGTGGAGGTTGCCAATGTCTTTGATCTTCTGTGTAATCCAGCATAAAACTCAGGGCTCAACAAACTCTGTTCTTCCAAGGCAAAGAGGAGCTGAGGCATCTCTGAATCAAGAAGACTCTGACTGTTCTTGGTAGCACAACAGAAACAAATGAAAGAGAAAAGCCAGGAGGCACAGGGTAAAAGTTGGACTAGAATTCAGGAAAGATTGAGGCAAAAACTCCAATTCAGTTGCTTGAGGAAGTTGGATTATCAAATTTAATTGTGTTAAGAACAATAGTGTTCATTATATTTGGCAACCAAAAGTCCTGGGCACAAATACTAATTATTTGGAACCTCATCAGGCAGCTATGGAAGGAAATGGTAAGCTCCCTCTGGCTTCTGTGGGTATGAGATTGAGGTCTGTGCAAATAAATATTGATCACAAAGAGCCAAGAAAAGGGTAACTTTAAACTAAATGTGTGGCAGGCATAAGGGCTGAGTTATCGTTTGTCTCCATGCATCCTTATTCTAATGCTGGCTAAACCCAGTTTTTCACAGACTCTTTGCACCTTCCTTCCTTGTCTCACAGTGTCCCCTCGTGCACTGGTGTTGCTCAGACTGGTTTTGATGTATCTGATGTCCCTCCTCTCCAGTGGTACAGATATGTTCACATAAGAGTTCAAACCAATTGCTTTTCACTCAAACAATTGGCCCTGAAAACAAATGTTCCCCTGGTGTTTTTCTTGCCAAGGTCTGCAAGTAAACACAAGGTATCACTGACTTTTTCTTTCAAAGGACCCAAACATTTAATGCATTGGCCAGATGCTTGTGCTCCTCTTGGTGAAAATGCTTCTGGTTGAGAGCAAATGAATCCTTTGTTGATTTTTGAGAAGAAGGCAGTGTTTTAAAACCAGCTACATGTCAGTTTTGAGGATGAAGGTCAAATTGATGGAGCTGTTTTGTTTGTGCTCCAGAAAGCACAAACTTCATTAGGAAGAGTGGCCTTTTGAACCATATGGCCTCTCTACTCTCCCACTCCTTCAAAGGAGAGAAAGCCCTCTTATTCCAGCTTTACTGCTGGAAAAAAACCATGTAAAACCATGCAGGTGTCAGGCATGGGCAAGGTGGTTAAGATATTAAATCTAGAATAGCATCAAATGATTCATTAAATGTTGGGACTTCAAAGATGAAAATCCATTTTGACATGAAAATGCTCTGGGGATTTAGGCAGTAGGAATCCATACTGTGGCTTACTGAAAGATTTTGGAGTTATGCTACATGCTTTGAACTGAGCTCTGCCATACCACTGTCAAGTGAACAACAGTCACCCCTGTGTTATATATGTGTACACTGCAGCAGGATAAGGTGAGGGTTTACCCAAGGTCCTACAGAGAGCTGAGACTAAAATTCAACTGCCTTGAACTTTTCTGCCTGCATTTTGTGCTGTGTGACTCTTATTATTCACAGCTCTTAATAGTCTCTAAATTCCATTAGAGAATAAAGGGGGAAAAAAAATCTGTGACATTGCCCAAAGGAGTAAAAAAGGACAGGGATTCCACCAACATCAGTGGTGCTGGGAGAAATGGTAGAGGTGAGCTCCCTTGTCTACATTGCAGGTTGGTTTCTGTGAGATGTAGTAATTTTGGTACATGCCTGTTTGAATGTTGCTTTGTGGCTTTCATGACAGATCTTACTTGCAACCAGCCAGCTCAGGGCATGAGCAGACAAAGCCTGGGTCAGCTTCTACATGTCTGGTGCCCATACCTACTGGCTGGAGGACTTTCCAGTCTGCTGGTGTGGGTGAGATTAACTACTTCGCTTTTGCAAATAGTAGTTGAGGCAAAAAGAGACCAGGTGACTGGCCAGGACACATAAAATATGAACTATGGCTTAGAGTTGAGTCTAAACCTCCTAAATCTCACTCTAAAAGGCTATTCCACCTTCATAACACTTGCTAAAGTCTTTTATTCCCAATTTAGCTCTTCCTGATGCTGTGTTGGAAGGAGATTTCTATTCTAGGTTTTTGATCTTCCTTCTCAGACAAAGGTTTTGCTAACCCAGGTGGTAGATATTGGTTTCTGCCCTGCTTTTTTCCTCTATCTTCACAGGCTGCAGGGCCCAGATCCCAAAGATCCAAGGAATCCTCCTCTAATACACCCCTGCATGTAAGCTGGTAAAAGCAGATAACCAACATGAGTCAAAACTACAATTTCCTTTCCAAGCCAGCCCTAGTAGATTCTGTGGCTTACCACAAGATTTGGGATGCCAATTATCCTGCAGACAGATATACAAATGCTGGAAGGGGAACTTCTCTTTAATCAGTCTTAAATCAGCATTTTAGTTATTAAGTACAGTGGTTCTTTATTGTGGAGAATTATCTGTAGTTCATCAAAACAAAAGTGCTGTACCTTCCCAAAAAGTTATTTGCACAATGATGCCCATGAAAATCTTAACTTTAAGGTTTTTTTACTAGCTGAATCCATTCAGAAGAGCTGATTTACAGTCTCCAGGTATGAAAAGCAACTTTGATTTCAGTTTAGGAGCTTGGTTGAAACCTGTGGTTTCTTACTTCCTTGCCAGTGTGCTCTGAAAGGAAGCCTAGGGCCAAAGAGGAAGAAACAAAATGTTGAATAGCTGTCCATTGTTTGAAAGCTGCCCACCCTGCATGCTGAATGAAGGGTGAGTTTTGCCTGACTTACAAATAACTGAAATCCAAATCTTTTGACAAGGAAGTGTTGGACAACCTCCACTTCCACCTCTTTCTGCAACAAACAGTATCGCTTGTTCCAGAAGTCAGATCCTTCTCTGAAGGGAAACTTGTTGGTGAAGAGCTGTAGGAAGGACTATTAATAAATATTTATGCTGTAGCATAATGACCTCTTTCAGCAGTGCAGAACACAGAGGTCTTTTCACTTGCTGAAGGTTATGGGCCAAAGACTGCAAGGTGTGCCAGCATTGCAACATGTGGAGCTATTGCTAAAGGTGCTGCCAGTAAATACTTCATCTCCCATCAGTTGCTCAACCAAATGGTGGAAGATCAAATCTCTGTGTCTCTATTTTTCCACCTCTATGGAAATACCTTACTACCTTCTGTAGCAGAGAAAAAGGGAGCAGCAACAGGAGTAGGGTTTGGGATTGTCTCTGCACTGCAGACTTCTTGCTTCACTTGGGGTTTGTTAGCTGTCAAAGACACATCTTGATTGGGTGCATCTCAGCACAAAAAAAAAAAAATTAAAATAAATCAACATTTAAGTCCTAGAAACAGATTTTCCAGTGTTTCTCTTTCTTGTCCTGTATCTCTGACTGCTGCAATTGTTGGGTTTTTTTCTCTTTGGATTATTTTAGAAAAAGATTTTGGTGAAGAATCCACCATCTGTCCACTTTCATACCCAACTCTGGTTCCTGGCTCTCTGAGTGACCAAGCCACTTAGTTCCAGTTGGGCTGTGGAGCAGCAAAACCTTGATGCAGAGAGAAGGAGAAAGTGCAGCTTGTTATCCTAAACCTCTGATGGGCTGTTCAGAAACTGAGCTACATCTTGTTTTCAAAGAAATCTAATTCACTATTAAATATCTGCTGTCTGTCTGCTGCAATTGATTGCTTTGAGAATCTTCCCTGACATCAGAGGATTTGTCTTTAAAGCAGTTTTTTCCTGCTGAGCCAGCTGCTATTTTGTATTTTCTTTCAGCTTGTCCAAAGACAGCTCCCTTTGATAGTAGGCGTGTGTAAAAAATTTGCATTAAAATAACCTTTTTTCTTTTTTCTTTTTTTTTTTTCTGCTCATAGTAGTAGAAAATACTGTATGAAAAAAGTTGAGTACAGTAAAATATGGTTTGCATTACAGTTCTCCAATGAAGTCATCAATCCGTGTCTCAGGACTCATTTATACTGCAAAAAGCTGAGAAAACATTTGTAGCACAAAGTCAGGTGCCACCAACCATCTTGGAAAAGCATGACAAATTCATTTATGTTTGGGTTTTGGCCTCTTAATAAACTCAGGGGAGCAGGGAGAGAGAGATGTGCTCAGCAAGATGTGAATCACCATTGAGTCAGCAACGTGTGCACCGAGGGGCGTTTAAGGCTAATCAAAAACTGACATGAGCCAACACTTCAAAAAAAGAAAGAAAAAACCCCAAGGTGCACTATTTGCATTTGAGAACAAGGTGGTGTGGCTTGTTCTGGTCATGGTATGGAGTTAGAAGTCCATCTTCAGAATATTTTCTTCAGCACAAAGTGTGAAGGGCAGCCCATCCAGCATGGGACCTTTAACAAAATCACAGGGCATATAATCATGACTAATGATGATTAGTCAGTTGTTATATGGAAATGAAGAATTCCTTGTGACAATAAACAGTAATGAAGTTCTCATGTTTAATTTGTCCAGCAGCTGGCTCTACATTGGTGGCCTCCTGTGCATACGCAGAGTGATTAACACCAGATGAGGATCTGGCCATAGTCACTGATGCTTAGTAATGGTTATGTTGCTAATTAAAGCTCAGATTGGTTTTGGCCTTTGGGAGCTGAGCAGAAAAGGGGAGCCTTAGTTTACTACTGAAGGTCTAGCAGTTGTAATCATTGCACAAGGACTTCTTGTTGGCATGTGGGCTGGTGTCACTGGGTCACAGCAACCCTCTGTGGAGATACAGGTAGGGCTTTGGTTGATAACAAGACCTGTCTAAAGGGTGTTGCTGAGTGAGGAGGTCCTGCATGGCAGGGAAGAGCCTGTCAGTCTGCATGAACTGATCCCATTGACTATAGAGGAGTCAGTGATATGCTCAGTACATGATTTGTGAGTATTTTCATGTTTTGGTGCAAACTCATAACTAAAAACTGTTTGCTTGGAGATGAAGCTGCTTTTCCAGTGGAAGTGACTCATCATTGACTAATGATGCCCTCACCCAAGTGAAGGCCCTGCCTTCTGTCTATTAGCATAGGCATAAAGACACACACCCTGACCAAACTTCGTGTTGCACAGGGACAGCAGAAGTGTACAGGGTAAAAGGAATCCAAAAGCAATCAGTTATTTGTGTCCCCTGAGTTTCAACGTTGCTTTGTTTCCTCCTTTTTTGGAGAAATCTTGCGCAGTCTGACAAACACCCTGCCCCGATGTGCAGCATGTTTACTCCTGGAAAATATCCACTGTCCTGGGAGAGGGCAGGAGGAAAAAGAGAGTAATAGTCCAAAATGCCAATATGATAATTCCTGGATTGCTGCAGAAAAACTATTTCACTGGCTTAATCATTTTGATGGGTGCTACACTGGGTTGATGTCACAAGAGCCCATAATAATTTGTTCTTGAAAAGCTCTTTCTCTGTAAAGAGGTGATGATGGGAGTGCCAGTATTAGCTGTAAGTATCCTCAAAATGATCAAAACTGCAGCTCTGAGTGATGTGTGTGACTGACACATTGGTGGATGGCTGGAAAACATCACAAACAGGCAGCAATCTTGTTTGTTCCCAGTCTAGATCTACAAGGTAACTCGGTGCTAATACTGGATAACGTCCACAGTTTTTACAAGATCTTTGTTAGTTTTTATTAGTTTCATTTGATTTTGTAGCAAACTTTACAGTATGCTTGTCAATACATCATGTTCTGGCCAACAAAAGCCTCACTGTTTCGGGTAGATTTCCTTTTTCCCTTTGTGAAGCTGTAGCATAGAAGCCAAGTTAAGAAGGTGACAACACCTGTTCACAATTTAAAGGAAATTAAAAGATTTTTTTCCATGAATGTAAGCATGAAATCCATATATATATAAATATGGATATATAATTTCCCCCCATACTCCATCCTGTGGTAGACTGTGGCAAACCAGAGCTGCAGTCAGTGTAAATGGGAGGCATGCAGGACATATGGATGCATTTAGCCCACAATCCTTTGCAGATGCTTTGGAGTGTGGAGCTGCTGCTACACCCATGCAAACAGCAAACTGCAGCTTTGTTTGCTGCAGGAATATTGTTTGGGAATGAAAGCATTACACAATGCCAGGCAGGCTGACGTTAAAAGTGTGTTTGATCTCAGCAATTTATGGCTTCCTTCTGTTAAATGATAATAATAGAATTAGCCTCTGATCCCAATGAGTTTGTGGTGAGCGTGCCGGGCTTTTCTCGTCAGTATGTCTGAGCCTAAAAACTTCTTTTGCCTGTGACTTAACTAATCAGAGCTGTCTTTGTTACAGTCCTCTGTAGAGCTCATGGGCAGATTTTTCAGCCTGTGCTGACAGTGCAATGCTGACGTGCACAGCCACTGATTCGTCCACATCTATGGATTTATAACACTTAGAAATAGATGTAAAGCCAAGGCAGGCTGTGGTCCAAGCAGGTGATACATATGTATGTGGAAAGCAGGCATGCAGAATGTGCTCTAGATCACCAGTTAGGACCTGTTGTTACTGCAGAGTAAGAGGTAAGACTTTGCTATGAGGGTGGTGAGGCACTGGCACAGGTTGCCCAGGGAAGCTGTGGCTGCCCCATCCCTGGAAGTGTTCCAGGCCAGGTTGGATGGGGCTTGGAGCAACCTGGTCTGGTGGGAGGTGTCCCTGTCTATGGCAGGGGGTTGCAACTAGATGATCTTTAAGGTCCCTTCCAACCCAAGCCATTCTATGAATTAATAGTGCCCCAAGTCATGAGAAGCCATTGTGCTAATTGCAGACCTGGTTGTCAGCAGTTTTGAGACACCTCCTATCTTGCCAGCCATCCAAGATGAGAGTCTTCCCCAACCAGCAGGATCATTCTGTGATCTTTTCTACAAAAACTACTCTCTCCCCTTTTCCTGACAGTGTTTCCTTGGCACCTCTGCTCCATTCCTCTGCTTTGTGCCAAAGGCTGGGAGTGAAGAACTTAGGGGACTGCTGTAGCTGGGCTGAGCTTCGTGGGCACCTCCAGGAGGTGCCATCATACAGCTCTGCTGTCCTCAGTTTGCCCAGTAGATACTACTAATAGTATTTTTCATCCAAAGTTTACCCTTTGATATCAGTTTACTCAGAAATGCACAAAAGGCACATTTATAAATGAAGGCACAGTGTATAATATTCTAGAAAGAACAGCACCAAGCTGGGCTACTTTATAAGGTGTAGCTTGAATGTTGATTTTGGAAACTCCCTCTTTATGTGTACAAGCACCAGCGATTGCTCACGTGCTGCTTCTTGACCCATACATGTGGGTTTGTTGCCTGTTAAACTGTACAGTTGTTGAGGAGGTGTGTTCTTGGTTTCCTGTAGGGTCTAGTTCTCTACCTTTCCTGTGCTGTCTTTGGCATCCGTATTAAGAAAAAGATGAAGAAAAGGGGGAAAAAAACCCCACCAACAAAACTGCTGGCAATTACTGTATAAACCTATTTTAAAATCCAAATTATTTTTGTTTGATGAAAGAAGGAACATATTCTGTCTTGTGCTTGATGAATAATATCATTGTGCTAGAATGCTTTGATTCTTCTTACTTTATAATAACGTGGGTTTCATAGTCAGAAGACCTGGGTGTTTACATTATACACTTTTGGCAATAAATTTGGAAAAAAAAAAAGAGGGAAAAAAAGCACTAATCCCAGGAGCTCTGAAACCTACACTCCTTCTTAAACATCCCCTGTTAAAGACATTAAGTCCCTTGCAAACATCCATCTATCAGCAGTTGAGAGTTTGTAAAAGGCGTACTTTGTTCTGAACTCCCTGCCCTCCTGATTATGCACAGTTCTTTTATTTTGTGAATAGGATGACGACCCCTTAGCCTGGTAACGATGACAGATTTATGTATTTTAACACCCGGGTGCTGCTGTATTTGTTAAGGGCTGCCAGACTCCAGCAGTGCTGCAACCCTCGTTTATTTTCCTTGTCAGTTTGTGCTGCTTTCTAAGGTGTTCTGCAGGCCCTGGAAGCTCAGGGCTGCTGCTGCTCCCAGAGGTTGAAATGTCAGGGTGTTAAGAGCAGAAGCCACCATCCACTCATAAAATGTCAGTTTTATTCTGGTTGTGCTGCTGGGGTGGAACCTGCTCCTCACCCCGAAGCCAAGGAAAAGAGGAGCGAAACAAAACCCCTCTGAGCAGTAAAAAGAATCAGGTAACATAGAATTTTTCCCTTCACTTTTGAGTCCCCTGATGTATTTTGCAGCTTCTCAACGTTTTGAAGAGAACCTTCTTTTAATGTGCAGTAAAAGCAAAGAACATAAACATAGCTTCCAAGCTTAGCTGTTAAAGCACTGCCTGGGTCACCACATCTGTCCCCTATGCAGTGCATCTGTCTGTAATTTCTGTTGGGTTGTTTTAAATTACTGCAAGTGGCAGAACAATGGGGAGACAAACAGCAAGAACAATGCTGTTGTTTAATAACAAGCTAAATGATTAACAGACCTGTACAGCCAATATTTCACGGAAATTAAAGGGAAGACAATTATTTCATTTTGCATTGAAGTGATCCGGTGCAACGAAGGCAGTTGATGGCTTTCTCTTTTTGTATTCTTGTGGATGTATATAATTTTCTTACAGACACACTACTAAGATTATAGGGCAAAAAATGCAGAATACAGGGGGTTTCTGTTCTCTTTGTGCCAACTAAGCCACTAAATGTGGGCTTATCACAGCATCCAAATGATATGTAGGGATTTTACTACAAGTTCTCTTTTTTTTTTTTTTTTTTTTTTTTCTTTTTTTACTTCAAATTCCTTCTTTCCCTGCAAATGTTGTCAAGTCAGTGGAACTACTGAGTTGAGCCAGTTTTATGCTTCATTGTCAACAAATAGTTTTGAAACATTTGGAGTTGAATGCTTCATTGTGAAACTATTTTGATTTGGAAAAAACACCACCACCACTACCACATTCTTCATTGAGTTTTCCTTGGTCTAATATTAGATGTTTCTCTTCTTAAAGAGAAGCCATGTGAGCTGGCATGTTGGGTTTGTGTTGGCTTTTTCCTTTCTTCTGAAGGAAACAAAGATCTTCATCTCACCTTTGCTGAATGTGCACCCACTGGGAGGGGGATGAGCTGGCAGGGAGTTTGGGAAAGGAGTTGATTCTACTTCGTGTACAGGCTGGGATTCCCACGTCTTCCTACTGCTCTCTCTAGAGCAAATCCAAGAATCTCCTGGAGCAGAGGGATGGCACCTCCCCAGTGCCCATAACAGTGTTTTTGCCCTGTTTTCGGTGTCTCCTGACAACTGCAACCCCACTACAGCTTCTCCTGGAGGCCCTTGTGTGTGCTTTGGCAGAAAAAACTCCAACCCAGGAGAAAGCTGTGGGAATTCAGCAACAAGATGTTTGTTTCAGCCAAAGCCTCTTCTGAATGACTTTGGTTTGAGTCTGGTTTTGTTAATCCTGCTTCTTCGAGGTGGCTTGGAAGATGGAGCTGTCTGCACTTGTGGGAAACAAAGAACATGGAGGGGGAATTTTGAGAAGCTCCTCTGTGCCTTTGGCTTGAAATGCAAGGAAGATGCTCAGCATGCTCCTCTCATCCTGACAGGTGTGCTTCTGGGATGGGATCCACCTCCTGCTCACACTGGTGGATTGGTTGGCATTATCTGTGGGGACTCCATCATCCTCTTTTCTCTGGGTTGGTTTTTAGAGTCTCTGAGGATTTGTCTGAAGAAGTGTCTAAGAAGCTGTAATCACAGCTATTGTAAGAACATTGCTATCTGACCTCCAAAAAGGGTTGTTCTCTGGGTGCTCTGTCCTTGGGTAATAATGGAGAATTTTGTTGTGGCCCCTTGATATTTTGCCATGATAAACAGACAAAAAGTGCAGCAGCTTTCAGGGCTAGATTGGTGGAATTACATCAGAAAGGAATTTGTCCACCCAGCATCCTCAATACTGTCTGCACTTGTGTGTATCTGCAAACCTTTTGCCAGGAAATATTTGGATATATTTTACCCTTGTTCTAGGCAAAACTTGGGTCATGGACATACTCAATTATAAATCAAACTGTTAAACTTTAAATACTGAAGTTACACCTTACATGTGGTTATTGGTTTGGGGTTTGGTTTGTTTTTTTTTTATTTGACCCATGCTAGCTTTTTTTAGGAATTTTTGGCCCTTCTTGTGTTCAAAGCTGCAGACTTAACAAGAGGATGGGCTACATGCTGGACAACTCACAAGTGACATTTCATTTTTCCCACCCTTCAGCATCAGCATTCATCAGATGAATGCTGCATCTTGGTTTCTCCAAGATCATGTTTTTATGTCCTGTAGGGTAAACTCTTCAGGAGTTTTTTTAGCTCCTTCCAACCTGGTATTTGGAGAAAGGGCTTTTCTGTGTTTGGGGCCAAATCTATTCATCTTGGCTCATATGCTATGGACTCCAGCAATAGTTTCAGACATTGGAAATAAAAGCTGCCTGTTCCACATGATTTGCTATTGCAGTGCATTGGGATTTCTTCTTTAGCCTCAAATACTAAACCAGAGCCAAGATGAGATGATACAGCCAGTTCTTTGCTGATACTTTGATCTCTGCTGAGAGTGTAAAGTAATGGATAGATTTTTAACCACTGCTTTTATCAAGCCACTCTTCCTTTTATCAAGCTTCTCTTCCAGTATGGCATGGCTCGGGCCAGGAGTGAAGTATTTTTCCTGTTCTTAGTGAGGGAAGAAGAGGACCCCACTTAGAGGTCAGTAATTTTAAAGGAGGATGGTAAAGTGAGCTTACAGCACTTTATCTCTGGGGCCTCCAAAGATGGAAGATAAAGGTGAGTTTTTCAAAAGCACTCAGCCGTGCCTGAGTCAATCCCTTTTGAAGAATTCCCATGAAGTTCCATAGGATGAGGATTGCCAATGCTGAAAGCTTTTGAAACCCTACCTAGCCATCCAGTGACACCTTTTAAAAAATGTGTGTACTAGGCACACATTCCTGGGAAAATGTAAATAACGTTCACATGTATTGAATACTGAGGTGCTTTCTCAGAAGCAGCTGTTTTGAAAGGAAGTTGAGAGAATTGATTTCTGATGCAATTTTTAATGAGCTATAGTGTCTGCCCTAGTCAGGAGGGACATAGTAGCTGAAGCTGTTTTTTAGCATAGTTTTCTGTCCTGTAGGCAAAGTCTGCCCAGTAAGTTGGTTGTTGCAATAAGCAGCCCCTCTAACTCCAGTCCAACACGTTCAGCTGCTCTGTGGGGTCACACAAAGCACAAAACAATTGCAAGGTTTGGAAGTGTCCAACTTAGGGTTTGGATGATGCCTTGGGATTCAGAATATGAAAGACTTTTCTGTGCCACTTCTGGATACGAGCTGTAACTGCTAACAGTTAAAGGCAAATTTATAATAACATTGAAGCTGGGGCCTGAGACAGTCCCAAGGTTGCAGTAATAGTTGTTGGTTTTTTTTTTCCACATGAAGAAAACTCCAGGCTCAAATATAAGGAGCACTGTTGCTGGATTAGTCTGTACATGCTGTGGTGGGAAATTGGTGGGGTGACTCAGAAGGAATGTATGTGAGTGAGGAGCAGGGTGCTCTCTGCATGTTGCAGGGAGGCATCCCAATACCTGCCCTTATTAGCTTTGGGGTTGCTGAAATTCATTGCACTGGTTTGAAGGGAATGGCTTGGTTTGCAGTTCTGCAGGGAGGGAATGAAGGAGAGAAGGAGCAAAAGCAGACAGACAGCGGGGAGGGATTTTTAAAAAGCTTTCCTTCCTTTTTCATTGCAGACACGTTAAGTACTTAGTATTTTAAGAGCATCTTCTTCTTTAGAAAAGCTGGCAGAGATGAGATTCAGTATAAGTCTGCCAGACTGATTTACAAATCAGCCTTACAAGCTCCTGCTTCTTAAACATACCAGAACGTGACAATTAAAGCCAACATCTGGAATTCATTGGTGGAGCAGATCCTACATAAACATTCAATGAATGTCCATTTCCTTTGCATTGGATTTCCTTTGCCTGCCACTGCTTAAGTAGTGTCATCCTATCAGATGGAGCTGCTGCTGATAGCAGAGCAAATGTCAAAGTCATGAGCCAGATCTGTTTGCTCCATCTTTTAGCACTGAAACTGGGACTAAAGCTGAGCTGAAGAGACACCTGCTATTTTTTCCACTACACTGTGGGGGTGGGATCCTCATGGATTTCACCTGGGCTAAGCTTGACTTGTGGGTCCCTCTCTCTCCTGTGAAATGGAATGTAGGTTAATGGCACTTGAGGAACTTTGTGACAATAGTTTTCCTCTCTTCCCCTGTCAATATTACTGCTGTCTCCTCCATTCTCCAAATCCAGGGAGGGATTCTGTTGGTTCCTTTTGCTAGAGAGAACTGGCTGGTGAATTTGCAACTAAGTCTGAAGTTACCTAGGTGGAAGGAAGTCAAAGCACAGACCCTCATGTCTTCCTTTGCACCAAATCTCTCCCCTGAGGCTTGGCAGAAGCAGAGCAAGGTCAGTGCCATCACATCCATGGTGGGTGGGATGGAAAGCCCTGGGGAATAGTTTTTGTAGAACAATACTCTAGGCAAAAATCAGATTTCTCTGTGAAATCTAAAAGTACTAACTGTCAGCAGGGGGAAGGTAAAAAGCACCTTTTGGGTTTCATGTGTGCTCATATTGCCTGATGGTTTCTGACCTCCTTGGTCACTGAAGGAGCAAAAAAATGTCAGGGACCCTGGTTGGTTTTATTTTTGACTGTTGTGTCCCCACTCCAAAGCTGTTCTGTCCTGGGTCACTGAAATGAAGGTGAGGAGAGGTGTTTCTACTTGGGCAGGAACTCTGGGCTCAAACAACCTGAAGAGAAAAAACATCTCTTTGAATGGAAAAGCATAAATGTGTAGCCTTCCACTAAGGCACATGGAAACACATTTGCTGAGGTCTGCTCTTAAGACATCAGTCCTACCTCTGATCTCAAAGAAGATGGATGGGGTTTAGAGCCTTTAGGAACTTTCTGAAAATCCAGAGCATATATCAAAGTGTCTTATTTCACTTAGGCATGAGGTTTTGCCCACAAGCAAACTGACAAGAATTTTGCAGAAAGCTTTTTGAAGCACTCACTGTCTGCTTTGTACCATGCAGCAACTATACTGGAAGAGTAAATGCATTCTTGGTGTAGGTCTCCTCCTTCCAACCATGAGGTCATCTCCAGAATCTCTATTAGTGCCTCTCTGGGCCCCAGGTCACTTCTGCTGAGCTGCCTTTCTGCAGCTCCAGTCTTCTGCTCAAAGAATGGCTTCTCTCTCCCTTGGGAACCAAGTATTCAACTTCTTCCCACTTCTTCACCAATCTGACACTGAGAAGTCCTCCTTCCCATTCCTTGCTAGTCCTTCAGCTTCATAACAGCATTAACCCAGTACCTTGGTTTCTTTGGGGGAAACTACTGCACAAATCTTTTCCTTCCCTTCCCTCCCCTGCTTTCACAGTCTGCTTCCCCCCACTTTGTAGAGAAAATGAATCCTTATGGATCCTCTCAGCTCGAGATGCTGGTGTTTCTGATCTCATCACTGGTTCAGCAAGGAGCAACACAGCCATGGGGGCTGTTCTTGACATAGCTCAGAGCACTCAGTGACACAGTGAAGTCTTAAGGGCACAGATATTTTCCTGGAATCATCCTCCTGAATCAGCAGGACTTCTCTCCTCTGAACACCCCCAGCCCAGCTTATCTGGAGGGTGCCCGTGGCCCCATGCACGGCACCAAGGATGCTCAGCACAGCCATGTAGAGGAGCTGCCAGCAGGACCCCTATGGCCCTTGTGCTTTGCATTCTGATCCTATAGAGTGGCCTGCTCGGGGTAGGCTCGAAGAGACAGAAGTGTTTTTCCTCACTGCTTGGCCCTTCTTCCCTTCTTTTGGCTCTACGAGTGTTATTCTGCAAGTTGAAACCATGTCATGATAGAGCTCCATGGAGAGGAAAGCTTCAGGTAAGTTTGCAGTTCTGTTATTTTACTTTGCTGGTGACTTCTATCTGGTGAATTTTCCAAAGCAGACAATAAATATTTTTCTCTCTGTTACGGTGTCGACAGTAGCCTGAAATCCCAGTGTCCTCCTGCAGAAGACAGACCTTCAAGGTCTGTAAAATTTATACAGAATACTTTCTGATTTTTTATTAGCCCAGTAAAAGAGATCATATTTTGTGTGCTTCTGTATCTCTGGAAGTTATGACTGGGAAGTTATGACTGAATGCTGTTGTTGAAAATACTAATTTATCTGAGCTGTGGAAGCAGTAGACCAAGCAGTTAATGGAAGTCCTTGAAATGCTTCAGACATGCACAGCCATTTTAGAATATCCCACAAGGGGGCTGTGGGTTACATTGTCATTTAGCTTTTAGTTGTTGCTAATTAGTTCCACCTAAATACTGATTTCCCCAGCCCATTCCCCGTCTCTCAATTGTGAGAGTGAATTTTTCACGCCCCAAAGAGTGAATTTTCTTTGCTCTCCCTCTGTTTGAAAACAGTTTTATGGCAAGTAGTCTGTGGATGTGTAGTGCATCTAAATGCCATCAAAAATATATATTTTTTAAATAAGCATATGCTTCCAGGCCCAAGATGAGTGGGAAGAGCAGGGCACAGTGAAAACAAACCCCAGACTTTATAGTCTAAACAGATGAAGTTGATCAAGGGTTGTTGGAGGTACAGAGAGGCAAAGGGAGTTTCTAAACTCATGCAGAACATCAGTGGCATAACTGGCCCCTTTATGCCCCTTATTTTCTTCTCTGTATTGTTTTTCTTATCTTGGCAGCTAAAAAAAGAAACAAAGTATTAGCCAGCAAAGCATGTCTTGTTCAATAGCCTCTCCATTTGAATAGAAATTTGTACCAAGACTGGGTAAACAGTTCTACAGAAGGGCTGGAACAGAGCTGCTGTTTCAGGATGTGTAACTTCTCCCTGCAAGATCAGCCATGATTTTTACCTTGATAATAAGGAAAATGGCTTTCTTCCAATGAAGGAGAAAAAAATGGTGGAAATGTGTAGTGAAGAAGGAAAAAGGGTTGTTTCCATTACTTGGCTTAGCTGGAATGTTTTTTAGGTATACACATTTTGCCAACAGCATTTGTTTGCTACTCAGAAAGCCTCCAGAATGATTTGGGTCAATACCCTGACAGACATGGGACTGGAAGGGATGAGAACAGTGTCCCTTGGGTGGGATGTAAGGATGGACAGCCCCTGCTGGGCACCTCTGCTCTTTCCTGCAGGGAAATGATGGCTGTTCTACAGACTTGACACAACCTAGGATTTGCCTCTGTTGTTTTCTGCCTCTTGCAGCAGAGGGAAACTGAGCACAGGGGTGAGGAGGTTCTGGGGCCATGTAACCACTGTATAGTCCCAGGGGTGCTGTTAGAGGCAGATGCCACATCCTCCTGGTCTCCTCCTTCCATGAAAAACACACTAAAATTCTTGGGCTTTGCCACAGACATAGGTGGGTCCCCCTTACCACCACAGAGAAGAAATGATTGAGCTCTTTGGCTTTTTGTTCAGCTGTGGAAGGTAAATCTGAGGTGACTCTGTTGCCTTCTTCATCATTTTTCTGGCCTAAAAATAACACCGTGGCCCCTGTGGTTGCCATTAAGGTTATTTAGTGCTTCAGCTTATTTTTTTTTTTTCCCCTTCCCTTTCCAGAACACTGGCACTGCTGAGAAGAACTGCCCCATTGTGCAAGCCCAAAGGAAACACTGCATAGAAAATGCGAGGAATTTTTAGGCTGTGATATGTTTGGACTAGGAAGCAGGGGACTTGGAGGAATGTGGAGTACAGTTCCAAAAATATTCCTTGCAATAGTGCTCTTGGTCAGTAACAGTTATTTTTGTTGGCCCTCCAGCCCCCTCAAGCAGAGGTGATGTCATTCCCAGGCATGGTGGAGGTGGAAATGCAGAGAGTGCCCTGTGGTTCTGCAGGGCTGAGAGCAGACAGCTGAACTGAATGCCTTCTCCTGTCTTAAAGGCTCTTTCTGTTATAAAAAAAAATTGGGATGGGGGGGGGGATGATGGGGATGGCTTTAAAATAATCAGCAACACTCTAGAAACATTTTCTATAGTCATGATCTTTCCCTCCTGTGTGACCTCCCTTCCTTTTAGCTCTTCTGTTTTTCTTTTTATAGTGATGTGCAAGCCTGGGGGGTGCTTTTTGGGTTGTGTTTATAACATTATACTTCCATACTTATTATAATATACTTATTATACTTACATAAGTTTGCTTCCATAGTTACTAAAGCTGACCAAATCATAACATGTTGTGTTCTTGATGTCCTGAGCACTACTGGCTGAGACATAGAATCCTAGATTCATAAAATAGTTTGGATTGGAAGGGACCTTAGAGATTGTCTAATTCCAACCTCAGCTTCCACTAGACAGGGTTGCTTGGAACCCCATCCAGCCTGGCCTTGAGCACTTCCAAGAAAAGGGCATGTGGGATTAAAATGGGCTGGTGTACCCTACAATACTTCTGGGAAAGCAAGACAACACTTTTTCTGTATTAAGCAGGATGGAGTGTTAAAATATTTGTACCTTTTTGGTGATCCTCAAAGTTCATTGTGATCTTGGTGGTGCTGATTTGATCTTATTCGTATGAGAGACAGACCGGGAAAGAGATAAACTATGATTTATTTATTTGTTTATTGATTTTTAAGCTTATTTAGGCTGAAAAGAGAGCAAAATCTCTGTGCAGCTATGTGTGGTATGAACCTAGCAAGACCCTAAATTCACCTCAGTCTTCCTTGCCCTTAACTACATTACTAAGCCAAATTTTAACTTACTCTCAGAAATGGGGTGCCACAGCAACTGGACATAAGGCAAGGAATTAAACATGGATTTCATTCCTGGCTCTGGCATTTAGCTATTGGATACCATGGGGCATTGCTTTCCTACCTGTGTCTTACATACACCACTTGTGTATTCCCAGGACAGTGCTTATCCTTGTGGGACTCTAATTTTTGTTATGGATTTAATTCCATGGCAAATAATAGCCACACTGATGGTGTTTGTTTCTTCACCATCACTTGTGAAGTTGTATCTTGTGACATGAGCTATTCTGGGTCATGGGAGTGGTGCAAAACTCTCCTGTTCAGATATTTATCACATGGTGTTTCACGGGAAAGGAAGAACCTGTAAGAAAAAAAACACAGCACAGCTTTCCCCAGGATTCCTCAGTCAGGTATCTTGGGGCTGAGGGGGAAAAAAAGCTGTATAAAACCAACCCAAAATCATATGAATGCAATGGTTCCCTAACCCTGAGACTGAACTCCTGGGTTGATAAAATCCATGCAACGATGACAGCTATACAGTGGCAGGAAATTGTTAAAGGTGTCAGGTTTTCCATTTTAATTCTGGGAACACTCTGGCAGTAGATTTCCTTGAAAAATGCTGCTGAAAAGGTCCCACTTTCTAAATTGGAAAGATTTACAATTTACCTTTTCTGTTAACCTCTTGTTCCTCGAAAGGTTAAGTAAGGGAAATTCCTCTTTTTAACAGTGGTAACTGTTTGACAGAGTTCCCTTAGCACCAAATAACTGGATTTCTCAGCAAATGCACTGATTTTTTAAAAGAAAGCAACTGGTAAAAGAACCATTTCTTTGAAGTGATCTGCGGAGGTTTTAAACAACTGGTTATGTCACATTGTGACTTGAGCTTATTTAATTTTCACTGCCACTTAATGTACCCTGCTAAAACTTACCATTTGCACAAATGTCTTACTTCTACAAGGTGTTACAAAATTTTGAGTGAATTAACACTCAACCCACAAGGGAATAGAGGAAGCATATTTTTGATGTCAAGGTCATCTTGAGATATTAACACAGCCAATTTATGCAGGAAAAATCTACTTCATCTGAGGGCAAACAGGTACATTTGGAATTGCTGTTGAAATTTGCATTCCTTTCAGCAGATCTGATATATTTGAAGTAGGTGTGTCAGGGGAGGTTTAGGTTGGATATTAGGAAAAAATTCTTACAGAGAGGATGATCAGGCATTGGAATGGGCTGCCCAGGGAGGGGGTGGATTCTCCATCCCTGGAGGTTTTTTAAAAGAGACTGAATGTGGCACTCAGTGTCATGGTCTGGGAACCACAGTGGTAGTGGATTAAGGGTTGGACTTGATGTTGGTCCTTTCCAAACAAGAGGATTCTGTGATTCCATGTTCAGTCACACCTGTGATCAGTACATTTTTCCTCAAGCTTTGCTGGAGAAAATATAGAGCTTTGTAAATTTGAGGTAGAGGCAATGGAGGCTGCACTTGAGGTGCAGGATGGCTGCTGAGGGTTGGATTTGGAGTGTGGGAGAAGGAAAGGATGCTGCAGAGTGCTTTGGAGGAGTTATCCCAGGCTGTTGGAGGATGAAGGCTGGGGCAGTGCTGGGATATGTAGGAGTGCTCGGAGAAGGAGATGGAAGCTAATTTGGATTAACACTAGAACCTGTATGGGTAGGACCACAAAGATGCTGTCCCTCTTGAAACAAAAGTCTGTGGAGCTCTTGGAGGATCTCCAGGTGGATCTTAAGGGTCAGTTCTGCCAGGGGCTGTCCACATCTTCAGATTAATGTCCTGCAGAGCAAAATAATCAGCTGTTTCTTCCCTGCCTGGATCTTAATATGGTTGGGGCAGAAAAGTTAGTTGCATGTGGGTTTTCATCAGGACCTGTTGGTGTAACAGATTATCTTCTGGCTGTGGAGCAGGCATGGAATGGGCTGGAGAATATGTCAGGATTAATAGGCCAGCCAGTCCCTTGATTCACTCTACCCTGGCAGCAGCCTAGTAGTCAGCTTCCAGTATAAATAATCTTATAACTCTGGGGTTGATATTTCCAAAGCTTAAAATATGAAGGCCATACTGTGCTCTTTCTCAACACCATGACCTTAATAAGTTTCCAGTAAGAGCTGTAAAAATTGTCCCCACACTTGCTCTGCTTTGTGACTTGGAAACATCTGTGCAACAGTGCATGGCTTACTGTCCTGGGCAGCACTGAATGAAGCCCATTGCCTAATTGGAGAAGAAAGGTCTTTGATGTGCCCCAGATTAAAGACATCTAATGGTTTCTCTAATTAGTCACTGAAACAGATTTGTAGTGCTGAAGCAAATTGTATCAGGACCATTAATGGTCATGGCTAATTATTTGTGTTTCTGTTCTTCAGATGGTTGGATAAACTGCAATTAGGTGACAGGTTATATGGGCCTGGTGGGACACATAGAAACAGGACAAAGGAAGCTGCAGTACATTGTACTGCACTGGGAAAAGCAGAGAGAGAAGAGGTTTATAGAGAGTGGTGGTGAAAAGGTCCCAAGTGCTTTGTTTGAAGGAACTCAGTGGGACAGATTAGGTGCATTTTATGCTAAAAGCTAAAGCATCAGGTTTTTTTCTTGCATACTTCTGTGGTACCCAGAGGTTAGTTCCCAAAAGCTGTCAAAGTTGAAGGAGGGTTCTAGAGGCAGTTTTATACAGCTGCCTGGAGCATCAAGGGAACAGGAACACCTTTGGGACTTAGGAGGTCCTTGGCCTAGTGATGAAGTTGGTGAACTGAAGAATGGGGACCACCAACAATTTTCTGGAGGGGGAAATCCCATTTATCTGTTACAGCTACTACCAAATTGCTCTGCTCTTGATCCAGGTGATTAAACAGGGTGTTCCCAGAGCCACTTCCTCACACTGGCATTACAACAGCCTTCCCCAGTGAAATTCCAACCTGAACCCCAGTCATCAGCAGAGTCCCAGATTTCAGCCAGCTGTTTCCCATGGGTTGCTCTACAGGGCTGGTCATTTGCTGCAAGGACCCCCTAAAGAAGGTTTCTCTACTGTGTAGCAAAGCAGCCAGTGAACACTGGATTCATTTTCTGTGTTATTGTTAGAGTGAGCTCTTTATAACCATTCAATTTTCTTTTAAATAAATCCCATTTGGAAAAACAAATCCTGCCCATAAAAGCAGCTCTCTGTGCTGGGTTAGTTTCAGCATACCATGCACAGCTGTATATTTGGGTTTATGTCTCCAGGCTAAACTCTCATTCCTGTGTGCAACCACTGTATTCGTGCCAGAGCAATGGCAAAGCTGTTTCTTGGGACTCATGGAGTTTCTTCAGGTCTAATGGCATTAGGTAGATGGAAGGGGATAAAGTGGGAGGGTGAATAGCCAGGTGGTTTGTCCCAGGGGCAAGATTGGAAAGAGACCAAGTTCATGCCTGTGAAGTGGTGGTAGTGATCCCATATGCATCCTGCCAGACTGGGTCCCAGGTCTGGGCCCATTTGTCCTTACCCTGTCTTTGTCCCCCATGCTGTCCCTTGCTCTCTGTGGAGAAAACACTTCTGACTGCATGCAGGGGCAGGAGGAACATCCAAGCTGGGTGACCTCCATCCAGAGTAGAAGTGGGACTTCTCTGTGGCCAGGACTTTGCTATGGCCACAAAGGATACTGGTATGGCTGAAGCTGATTAGGAATAGATAAAGTTTTCTGTCACCCAGAAGCTGCATTAGAAACTTAGTGAGAGCATCATCTGATTTTTTGGGTCCCAAATAAAAGGATGTACCTGATTACTCATGCTTCCATGGAGGAAAGTCCTACAACATGGCAAGAGAGATCCTGTATCCCTTACCTTTGAGACTTTAGCTGTGTTCAACAAGCTGCAAATGCTGTCGGGGAAAACACAAGAAGACTAGAATTTCTGTCACATTAAGAAAAATAAGTTGCTTTTTGAGCTCACACATAGCAAACCTCATTTCCTGGAAGTTCCCAAAGGAAATGGCTTCGCGCCCATCTTCTGTTCATTAGCAAGAATTTACCTGAACTTCACTGGATGTTTGTCCATGTTCATGCTCTCTGAAAATGTGCAGCTTGTGGTTTAAACTTCACTGCTTCATGCAGGCTGTCTCTTTAAATTTCTTTTTTTTTTTTTTTTCCGCCAAGAAGAGGATGAGAAGAAGCAATTGTCCCACAATTGTTGCCAATTCTTTGCTGGCTGACACTTAAATATAAGGAAAAGTCAGCAAAATATAGAATCTGTGAAGGGGGAGAAAGATCTCAAAAGAAACCCTGGGAACTGGAGGTCGTTTGAAACAAAAGCACCATTATTCATCACGGGCTTCATCTTTGCAATTCCAGTGTGTAAGGCACTGCAGAACTCCACTGCTGGGACACACAGTGGGAAATTTCACCTAGAGGAAAAGAATTGTCTGAAGATATAATTCTGAAGGAGTGTGAGGCACCCTCTTCCTTTCCATACTCATTACAGCTGGAATTATTTCACACTGGTTTTTAATAGTGCTGCAGCATTAACACTTTGCAGTTCTTTAATAAGGTTTCAAATAAATAAAGCCTCAGAACACTGGTAGTGGAGAATCAAACTCACGTAAGACTACTCAAAAATATTTCTTCTTTTAATTTTGATGTGTAATTCTTGAGACAGAGAAGCTGATTTCTGCTTTTGTCTACCTTGGATGTGAGAGAATTCAAAGACCTATTTCTGGATGTTGTCTTTGCAGGTAGTTTGAGGGGTTTTATTTGTTGGTTTTGTTTGTGGTTTTTTTGTGGGTCTTTTTCAGTGAGCTTTAAGGGGTGAAAATAAGCCTAGTTTAATACTTTAACCAGACAACAAGATGAAATACTTCTAAGCAGTTTTTCTTGTAGGGACTATGCCACTGTTGAGGAGGTGGGTCAGGATTTTTGGACACAGCAGATTGTTCTGTATAATGCACAGTGAATTCCTAGTGGGAATTCCTAGTCCTCAGCACACAAAGTTGGCCAAAGGCTCCTGTTCCTGCATTGCTTTTGACCTCCTGTTCATCCTTCCTTGTGTAAAACAATGCAACAGTCATGGGGAGAAATGTTCTTCAGTTCCTGTGGATCTTCACAGCTTGCAAAAGGTTCAGCAGTTGCGTAGCTTCTGCTAAAACAATTTCCTTTGCAAAGATAATTTCAGAGAAATGGAAGAAGCAGTCCCTTATCTCAAGTGGCAGAGCTCAGGTTCAGGCAAAAGAAGCTGAGCTGGGGTTTTCAGTGGGATTCTCTTAGTTTAGGAATTAAGTGAAATGTGGCTCCTGGTAATCTGAAAGGTCAGCATGGAGTGGCTGAGTGAGAAGGTGCAAAGAGAGAAAGGGAAGGGGTTTTCAGCCTTGTGTCAGTATATTTCAGTATTTCTGGGAAGCCCCAGCTCAAGCCTGAGTTTGGGTCAGCCCCTGGGCAGCATTTCTGCAGCCATTCATGTCACACCAGCAACACTTTGCTTTTCCTCAAGTAGATGTTTTACTAGCTGTGTTCATGTCCTTGGGGAAAAATAACAAGTGTGTATGATTAGGAAGGTGATTTGATATGACTGAAAAGGAAAACAGAAGCTTTTAAACTGAGGTAAATATTTAGTGCTTTTGTCAGTTGTGCATACAGCATTTGATTTCCTTACTGCATTCGTTCTCCTCCCTCCCTCTCCACTTACCTCCCTCTGTCACTTACATTTTTGTATGACATGGAAAGAACTGATCAAAGTTTATAAAGTGGAGGCTTTTGCAGACCTTTAATTTGAAGTGTGGTGATGGCCAGGAGTTCAATGCTAAAAAGCAGGACTTGGTGCAGGCTCTTGAGCTTCTGTTGTCTGAGTTATCCATTTGTTTGGGAGTGTGCCAGGGCTGAAATTGATTCTTAATTTCTGAAATCTGCTTTCTGTCTGAGAGAAAATCCTGTATGTGTTTTTTCAAGATACAAGAGTTACAACATGGGAGAAAAGGGCTTATAGAATTTTCTTCTCCTTGTCCTTTCATACTTCTCCTGCCATGGCTATAGCAGAGGAAAAACCAGCAGATAAACGTGTCCATTGGGTGAAAGGGTGGGTGATGGGATAGATCCTTGGGGAAAGCTTGAGGAAAGGTTGTCAGCCAGGAGAGATGTGGTTGGTGCAACCAAGTCACCTGAGGTGCCATATTCAGGAGGGCAGAGCAAGAAGTGGGGAAATAGAACCTGGCAGCATCCCAGAGTGATTTAAGGCAGAAACTGTAAAAGAGGAGCAGCCCAGCAAGAATCCAGAGCTGGTGTCTGCTCCCATCCTACTGTCCTGGATATTAAGGCAGCAACATCCACCTGTCAGATCCCAGGACTCTACAGCCCATTCCCAGCTGTGAACTCTGCCTCTGCCACCCCAGAACCAGTCTTTTCTTTTCTGGACAGTATCATTGCTTCCTGATTTACACCACTTTGTTGCAAGTAACATGATTGTTTACTGTCATTATTATTGTTTTGTTCCCCTCAGCCTATTTCATATTTTTCTGTCCCCAGCAGCTTTAAATGCATTGGAATGAAATTCTTATTTATATGATAGTGCTCAAAGGTGGAAAGCAAAGCCATGTTGGGCTGGACATTTTTCTACCATGTAGTAAGAGATAGATCTCACCACTATGATCATAAAATCATAGAATGTCAGGTTGGAAGGGACCTCAAGACTCTTACAGGCTGAGTCAACTACACAGACAAATGATGAGTGACAGCCCTTGTCCCCTTTAACTGAGTAAGGGAACTTGCCTGATGTCCCAAAGGAAGTTTGGAAAGCAACTGGAAACTGAGCCCCTGTGTTACAGGTCCCAGTGCCATAATCAAAAATCTGTCCTTTCTTTCCAGAACCCATCAATAGATGTTATTTCTCTGCCAGGGAGGTTTTTGCTGATTTCCTGATATGAAACCTAAATATTTTCTTTTTGAATTTTATTCTGCTAGTTTGAGGTAGACACACTGCAAAGAATTTGATATCCCCTTTTGGTTTGGCTTTGCTTTTTTACTGTTGACAACGTGCACACGTGATAGAGAACAGTGACTTGGGCTTGCTGCTACCCACAGATCTCTGATTTGTTGGTGCATCAGGAAAATGTCTGTAACACATATCAAAGGTCTTGTGTGTTCAAATTTACCAGTCAAGAGCACTTAAAAAGTAAACTAAGCCATAATCTCTCAGTGTGAAGAAGAAAAGACATGAGATGTGCTTCTGTGCACATATTTCTGGTCCAAATAGGGAGGATACAGACTTCTAACAATTTATAAGGTTCTGCTGTCTAACCTAAACCCTCAGTATGATGGATATTTTCTACTTGAGTTTATATTTTGATTTAGTATCTTTCTATCCAAATTTATTTTACATTCATGGATATTTTCATATTTTACTTGTTAAATTAAGGACCAGAAGCGTCTCACTGCACTGGAAGTAAATCTCTTTGAGACCCTGGCAGTAGCAGTTTGGTTTTAGAATGTGCCAGCATTTGTAGCTTGGTTGTAATAAATGAAGCATAACTCCTCTTCCCTAAGAATTTGCTTTTTAGAGGAGTCTTGGAGCTTAGAATCTGTGCTGGACACTGTGCTATGAAATTGTCTGTATTATAACCATACTATCACCCTACTATCACTGAGGTAATTTCCTCAGACAGGGTCTTACACGTTGGCCTTAGTAACCCTTCTTAGCACAATCTTCTGTCTGGAACACTCAAGGAAGTGGATGCTCACAGAAAAGTAAAAAAAGTGTTTCCTGGGAATTCCCTGAAACAGAAATGGGGTGTCTGTACATCATGCAAAGCACTGGACCCCAGGCCCTGCTGGCTCATTATCAACAACATGAAAGATAAACTCTTGTCATTAAAAAGTGAGGAAATGGCCCTGTTTAGTGTATGGGAGACAAGGAGATGTGGCTTGATTTTGTGTTGTGGAAGACAAGATAAAAAATGTTCATTTCTCCCCTGGACATCACATCTTGTGTGATGCTCTACCCTGTAGGACTCAAGCACAGTGAATGTAAATAGCATTTTATATCCACTTTGGGTAAATGCAAGTGACTGCAGAATCTTTAAGAAAGTGAAGAATGAAGGCTGTTTCCTCTGATTAGAACATATTATGTTGTAATGCCTCTCTGATTCCAGCTGAGAGGAGGTTTTTAGGTAGGCAATGTGCAGTAATTACGCAAATTGGAATTCTGACTGGAACAAACATCTCTGCTTTTGTGAAAAATGCAGTAAGATTTTTAAGGATGATGAATGATCTGCACACTGGCTTTATGTTTTTGCCCAGAAGAGGGATGAATCATAGATGTATGAGCTGGAAAAGCTTTACAGAAAGCAATCATATAATCTATCCCCAAGAAGACAGGATCACATTTATGTCTGATGGTTACAGAAGGCTGAAGAGCACCCCAACAGTAGTAACTTGGATGTTGTGTTCACTTCTTTCTTTCCTCCTGCTTTCAGGGTTTCCCTCAGTTCCATTGCATTCTTGCAGAAGAAGAGAGCTCATCCCAAGGCTGTTCCTGACAGATGCTAAGCAATGCTCAAATCACATAAGCCAGATCCTGCCCAGACATTTTTGGTGACTGCCAACCAGTGAAGAACTTCATCACTTGAGCATTTTGCAGAGCTAAACAGTGGATCAGTCATTTGCACAGTGCCAGGAAAATAGTACGTTGGCTTTTACCAGGCACAAAGCTGGTATTTTCTCTGCAAGTTTTTTTATGATGGTTTAATTTACATTTAGGGGGTAGTCCAGTCATCTTTCTCCTTTAAGAAATGTGTGTGTATGGAAATAACTAAAAGTAAAGCAAATTAGTATAAGATGACATCCTTTTCTAGGTAGGACCAAGCAGCATAATATAAAGGAAACTTTTCTGACAAGATCTTCTAAATACAGACCTTAAGCCAGCTCCTCTGGAAAGTGATGGCAGCTCAGGCTTTTAAAGTTTTGCCTGAAAGTAGATGTCTACAGAAGGCACCCCCTAAGAAATACTTAGAAAGCCATCAACTCAACATCATCCTTTATTTTCAAAGTTTCTGTAACTGATTCCTTTTACACCACTTGGATTAGGGACATTTAAATTGCACCAAACCAGGGGCTGTATTGACAATTTGCCAGGCTCTTGTGAGCCACATGTAATTTTCAAAATATGGAGAAAATTGCAGCTGGTGCTTATTTGGATCATGGCAGGTTGCATCACTTAACAGAGCAAGAGTGTTACTATGCCCACAGAGGGACACATATTTTGACAGAGCTGTGTTTATGCCAGCCTGTCCTGGATGTCCTAAAACCCCTCTTCCTGTGTCCTGTTTTTGTAAGTGGGGATTTCTGAGTAATTTCTGAGCAGGAGACGTTGCATCATGGGATGGTGTTAGGAAAGTTGTCTGAACAGCTGTATCTGGTGGACTTCATCCCTGGCAGAGTGGGCAGCACCAGATGCTGGATGCTCATCCAGACCTGGGCTGAATTGCCTCTATTTGGGGGTTGTCAAAAGTACCTGCAGCAGCTCCATACCTCCAAGTATATCCAGCAACCAAATTTTTACAAATTTTACAATTCAGCAACCAAATATTACAACCAAGTCTTTAAAAAAAAAAATAATAAAAAAATAGAGAGGTAGAGAGAGATAAGCTCGTCCTTGACTTTCCATAGGTCCTGAGCCAAGACATGGTTAAACAAAAAAATCACTACCTTGGGTTTCTGTCAAATATCTGTGGTTGCCTAATGTGTTTTTTTATAGTGATAATCACTGTTCAGAAGGACACATTGTGTTCAGCGTTGTGCTACCAGATATGTTTGCTAACATGATGCTTTTCTCCTGTGCAGATAAGGCTGTGGGATATTGTTCCAGGTAGCTGGTGGAGGGTACTGTGCCTGTCCCTCTCCCAAAAGGCTGTGTTCTTATCACTCGTGTGGCTCAGCAGGCGCCAGGAAGGATGATTGATACCACTGCATCCTATGCTTACTTACCTAGAAAGAAAATAATAATAATAATGGTTAAAAACCTACAAACCTGACATGTTTGCATATCCGTGTCACCTTGTGCTTTGTGCCCCTGGTCTGTGTGTCTCATGGCCTAAATGGAGCTCCTAAACAATAGCTACAGAATAAATAATAACTAACAAAAAAAGGCAGTCATTGCAACGACTGTGATGCTGTGTTTAAATTTCATGGGTTACCCAGAAGTTAGGAAATAATAAGGAAAAGAGCTACTTTCACGGAATAATCACATTATCTTTTTTTCTAGCCCAAACCCATAGACCATACCAACAAAATGGAAATCTTGTGTCTTATTTCTGAAATAGCACAGTGGTTCCAATGTCTGTCTTTCTCCCACGGCAAGGATCTTTCCTAAGAGCCAGGAATTTTTTCTTTGGGGTTTTTGTCCGGGATCTCTCAAGATTATTTTGCATCCAGGAATATTGCTAACCCTGGGGCTTACCTCAGGCAATTAAAAGTCTTATTCAGGGCCTGGGCAGTGAGTCAGTGGTTGGATCTTCACTGTTGTGCTTGATGTTGTTGCTTGAAAGCTGGAAACTGTGTTACCCAAAGACTTGATGTTTCCAATGAAGGCTGCAGGCAACGTTGTGCTGTGGCAGGCAGGTGGTGAGTCCAGAGGTTCCAGTGATCTCTTTTAAGCTTCAGCTACAGCATCTAAATGTTCAGCTTTTGTAGGAAAGGCCAATCTCATCCCACAGACTTCTCTGTGGTTGCCTCACGAGAAGAACCATTTGGCTTTTCTGTGGGTGAGGATTTGTATGACTGCAAAGCAGGGAAGCCAGGTCACAGCTGTCTGCTGCAAAATGCAGTACCTGCCTTTGCAATTTGTAAAGAAACCTGATCAGAAGCAATATTTCAGGCTTAAAAGGACTTAAGACAGGTTGGAGATCTTGCTGAAAGCTACAGAAGTGGGAGTCTGACTGCCCACATGGTGAATATTCTGTTCTTTGCTGAAACAGCCGTCTAATCAAGGTGCTCTCAGCCAAGACTATGTCTGGGAAGCCAAATTAATTTTACCTGGGTCTCTCTTTCTTTGTGTGAATCTCTGATGGGACTCTGCTGCAGAGAAAAATGAATCCTAGGACCAGCTGCTTGGCTGGAATAAATCAATTTTAATAGCAATAGTAGGATTTTGTCCATATGATAATTTTCAGTGTCTGAGTAAGGAAGGATCAGGCAGTAAAGCTATGCAAGTATCATGTTTCTAGTGTAGATCAGGCATCAGAACAGAGGCTGTGCTGAAGACAGGCTGGATTATATTTGCTAAGTGAATGGAGCAGATCATACTTCTCTTTAGAAGCCTGTCTCCATGTAACAGGACTGTCTTGTCTTGCAAATGTTTTTCAGGTGTCTCTCAAAGAGGGTCTGCTTTTAAAAGGAAAAATGGGTCCTACATTTCTAATACTGTGTGGCTCCACCTTGCTAGGTGGATCTCAGCATGAAATCTAATTTTACTGAGTCAATAACCCACACATGGACATTAACTTCTTACTGTTCCTCCACTCCTTTTGTCCTGAAATTTAATCTTCTCATAATCAATTTGCATTCACTTCTAATTATCTGCTCTTACCAAACACTCCTGGAGTCTTAATGAGGCAGAAGAAATCAATGAGTGACAGAGTGAAGTGCCAAGGTTCCTTGCAGCAATTGGAGGCAATGGGAATATCTTTGAGAAGTTCTGAACTGTATAGGAAACCCAGAAATGTTGGAAGGAGCCTGATCACCCATGCTCTGCTGGGGATAAAGAAGTTTCCTTTGGATTAATGATAAACGAAGAGGATTTGTGCAAGGCTGTTAAACGATGTCCTGTGGTTTAGTGCAGAAACATGTCCTCTCTTGTTTGCTGACTGGGGTTTTGGTGGGCATGGGTTTTCTTGGTTTTTTTTTTTCCCTTTTGAGAAGAATCCCACTGTGTGCCGGGACTGAGTCTGATTTCACCAGCCTTTTGGGAATACACAATGCATAGCTCAGCCTCTTTGGTACAGCACACATGAAAACACAGGACTAATGCACTGGCTGCCTTCCATGCCAGTAGGGGCTTTGCAGGGTGAAGTGAAGCACAGGCTGAGACCTCGTTGATGGCATGAATAGGGCTCCTTGCTATTCAGCCCAACTTCTCAGAAGGCAGATTAGCCAACCAGCGTCTGAACATGTTTTCAGCAGAGGGAGAATGCACCAGGGGGACTGTAAACATTCCCATTTGTTCCTCTTCAAAGAGATGGTTCTGCTCTCATTACTTCGCCTCTCTCCTCTGCTTGGCTCCAGCCCTACCCTATTTAGACTCATGATTTACTGGGCTTCCTTGAACTCTGACCCGTGGCAATAGGACCACGATGTAAACATCTTCCTGTGGCTACAAAGCCGTGACCTGTAGAAGCAGGTGGGGGATGAGAATGGGGTTGGGGTGAGAGTCGTGTCATGTGTGCAACCCTATTTTTGGTCCAGGGCCTTATTATGAAGACTGCAGCTCCTTGCTCTCCAGAGCAGCAAGAGCCAAAGCCTATAGAAGTCAAGCGAAGCCTTTCAGTTGACTTGAATGATCTTTGGATCAGGCCATATGTTTGCAGTGCAAGCTGGCAGATAGCCCTTATAAAACCCACTGAGTGAAAAGAGAAAAGTTTCCCTCCAGGCACCCGGAGGTCCTGCTCTGTGGGTGATCTTTCTTTGGGAATGAAAACAGATACCCGGTTCCTTGTCTAAGCCGTGCTGCACAACAAAAGAGAAGCTGGCATTGTGAAAGGCAGGCAGGAAAGTATCTGCCTCCAGACACACAGGCACAGCTCAGTGCCTAGCCCAGGAGAGCAGGATTTTTTTTCTGAGTTTTGTTGTTCTCGTCGGTCAGGCTGCCAGCATCAAAGTTCAGCCCTTCTGGGAGGATGCAATGCTCTGGGAAATGGGAGCAGAGGACAAGTGGGTGCTGAGAGGTGTTGGTTCGGTGCAACTCCTGAAGGTTATTTAGAAGAAGTCATCAATCAGTGGTTACAGTCCTTCCAACCTGCACTGTGAAAATGCCAGTGATATTCCTTGCTTTTCCACAGAGTTTAATCTGAAAGGAGGTTTCAGCCTGACTACGGGACCTTTGTGACTATTGCTGATGATTTTCTATGATTTATTTATCAAGATTAATATTAAAATTGTTTGGGGCATTCTGTGTGCCTGCTCTTCTACCTGAGAACAGCTGGTTTTCTGCAGGGCTGCATCTGTTCCTGATACCTTTGTATTTGTAACATGATTTTTTCCAAGCCCCATTTATGGACCCAGCCTTATATACATGAAATGAAATCTCAAACTGAAAAACTTGGATAGCGTGGTTGCTGTGAGAAGCTCAGGATACTGTGTTGCTTTTTTGCCAAAAAAAAAAAATCTTCTCTCTGGTGAAAGCAAGACAGTGGAAAAGTAAATTCTGTTCTTTCTACTGACCACAACTTCTACAGCTTTGTCTGAGCTCCTCTACAGACAAAATTAATCTCAAAACTCCATGGATTAGTAGGATTGCTTGGTTTTTACCAAAACTCTAAATAATTGACCTTAATTTCTTGTCTTCCCCTATTTCAGCCAGGTAAAATAATTTGGTGTTTCAGTAGGCTGAATGCTTTTGGAAAGAGTGCTGCAGGCAATGGGGAGAAGGGGTTTTTTTAGGTACTATCACGATATAAATGTTAATTAACATTCCAATGAACAAACCCTATCATGAAACTATGACATCAGCTTTCTTGGGAAGTGCAAAATAACTCAAGACAGCTTTTAGAGTAAAGTTAGTACTTCCTTCCCCCTTGAAAACATTTTTAGCTTGGCTCAGATGGTGGGTGAAGGTTTAGGTCAGCACTTGTGTTTTGTGTTGGTAGACAGCTGACACTATTTTCTGTCCTACCCAGAAGAAAGCTGAGGCAGAGGCCTGAGTCTGAATGCTCTTGTATTTTCAAGCCAGTAGTGGTATTTTTCAAACCAGGTGATAGTGAATTTACAGCTAAGTACAAGACCCCTTAAATCCCAGGATTCTGGTGAACAGTCCTGGTACGATCACCGTTTGATGAAGCCACAACAGCAAACTCATATCAAGTTCATAGCAGTTTAGATTTCCATGTTTAATTTGCTGTTGGGACAGACTAAGTGGTTATTTTCTGTGACAAAGAGGTGGCTGGGACAGACCCAGCAGCTCCACTGTCTGGTTATGGGACTTTATGCTAGAAGAGAGCAGAGCCAGAGTTGTCTTCTTGGAGCTTCTGATATCCCAAGCCAGCAGCAAGACTGGAGAACGTGAAAAAAAAGTAGGGGGGTCACTGCCTGTCAGTGCTGAGATTACGTGTCCCTGTGGCCCCTAATGTCACTAAAACCTCCCAGCAGAAGTGTGTGGAAGGCATTAGAGGGCTGGGACTGGGAAGGGATTACAGGGATGAGGTCTCACGTGGAAAAGAAGCGTGGAAGAGGGATACAAAGGCAGGGGGTAGGCAGGAGTGTGGAAATTTGGTGTGAAGAGCAGAGGCATCTCAGCGAGGTGCACAAGTGGGACTTGTTCACCCTTCCTTGGTTAAAAGCTGGGGGGGGTTGGCAGCACAGCAGAAAGATGAGGGTTTGCTGAGATTCCTGGGGAAGAGCAACTGTTTTGGACAAAGGGCACTGGAATCTCTAGTGACCTAAAGAGGAGACTGCAAATAGCATTATATTGGCATGCTCAGCATGTAATAACAATTCCTCAGAGTCCTACATCCTATTTATTGGGTGTTTTTTTTTTTTTTTTTTCCTCTTTCTGCCTATCTCTATAGTGTATATGAACCACAGCTGTTGACAGGGAAAATATGCTGTTGGTCTACAGCAGCAAGAAGAAAAAATAAATCATCCTCCCTGCCCTCCCCCCTGCTTCTGTTCCTATTGACTTACCAGCGACTCTGCTAAGGTTAAAACCACACAGAGCTGCATGCTTAAATGACAAGGAATTTGCTCTGAACTGGAGCACATTGTGCTTGTGACAGATAAATTCTCTCCTATTTCTAATAGCATTCCCCTTACCAGCAGCTCAGCCTTCTGGTAGAATGACTACGTTGGTTATTTCAGTGAAGTTGCTGCTTCTTTGTGGCAACACAAAATTTGGAGAGAACAACTACCAGGATTTTTGTAACCGGAGTGGTGAGAACTGGGCATTGGATTCATAGGCTGGAGCAGAGCTCTGGTTAATTCTCCTCTGTACGACTGAGGGTGGAATTTTCTCCTTGAGATGTTTAATGATGTGGTGCTTTTTATGCCAGAGAACTCCCTCTGCCCCTCTTGGTTCTCCCTGCAGACATAGCTGCTCATACCCCCCCAAAACTTGAGCAGATAGATTTGTCCCAGAAGGCATGCATATTTTTGTGAATAGATCAGATGTGACCAAGGGCACAATTTCAGTTTGTCATGGACAGATCTTTCTCTGGTTTATACTGTATATGCTCCTTCTCATTAGGGGAGTTACATTTATTTACACTAGCTGACAGTCTGGCCCTGCATTTTAGATTATTTTGGTATATACTTTTTTTCTTTTTTTCTTTTTTGAAACCTTCTGCCCTCAGGCTCCCATTCTGCCTGGCAAATGAATGTTTCAAAAAGACATCCAAACCCAATCTCTGTGTCCTGGGCTGAAAATAAGACCGACTGTATTCATTCTTTCTTGTCACTCTCTAAAATATGTCTTCCTGATTAAGTTAGAGGACAAGAGCTACTCACACACTACAATGTGAAACAAAGAATATAAAGATGCACTCTCTGCTCCCCATGACCTTTCTTCCTTCATTATCAATTTTTTTAGGGTTTTTTGTTGTTGTTTTTAAATACCTCCTGTCTTGAGAACTTCTCTTCCTTTGGCTGATCCTGCTGACTTCTGTGTGAACAGATCAGACTTGAGCAAGGACAGAATTCCAGCCCATCTTGCACAGACAGCACATATTTCTGCTTTGCTGTAACTGTTTATATCAGACTAAGCACACAGAGGACACGTACAAAATTCAGATCCAATGTACTGTGCATTGTTTGGCAAATTTGCTGTCATTGGTCTGCACCATCTTTTATTTGTCTGTGAAGTTTTTAAAATCAAATAGTTTCACAGATTTCAAACCACACCGTCTCCACTTTCCAGCTGGAAAACTGGAACTGGATTATACAATAAATTCAAGTGTCATCACAGTTGCTACCTAGGCTACATTAGATCCTTCTGTTTGAAAAAATGGTGAAGTATTTAGGTTTGGTTGTTTGATGTTTGCTTTTTGTTTTAAGAAAGCAGGGTTAATCATTGCTACCTGCCAAGATTAAAGTTAATGAAGAATGCTTAGAAATGCATGAAAGATTTGCTGTGAAAACCAGCTGACTTCTTCAGTCCTATACTAGAGCTCTACATCTATAGATGTATCCAGGAAAAAGGTTGGAAAATTGTTTACTCAAGGGCCTTGAGATGCTACTGAAGGAAATGTAAAAAAATCATAGAGTTACAAATTCTCCTTTGCCAATTGCTGACTTCCACCACCAGCCGGTGGCTCATGTTCTGCTTCGTTCACCACGGTTTGTGAGGCACTAATTCAATGTATTGGTTCCATAGCAGTATGTTTTAAGGGGCCTTAACTCACCTTTCAGCCTTCTTTCTAACTATTAGTGTGTGTTGAGTATTTTCACAAGTACATTAATAAGTGTTTTCTTCTGTTCTCTCAACTGTTTTTGGCTCACTTTTGTACTGTTTTTCTTTTTCTTAATTCTTTCAATTTAATTTTGAGCCTTGACATTGAATCAGGACCCAGAATGCTTTCTCAGATCCTGTTTTATACAGCTAGATCCCCTATCCACTTGTATGTATCCAAATATATACAGGTTTTTGACAGTTTTTCCACAGAGTTTCAGTCAAGCTGGTTGTCCTAAAGTCTCTCCGTTTAAAGACTGAGTCTCACAGCATGAAGCTCTGTGCCCTTCCAGCCTTGGATGTATACACATTGCATCATCCTGCTGAATGGGTACCTGTTCAGTAGATTATGTGCTTTCTGCTCAAACAGTCATCTCTTCTCTCTGGATATACACTCTCCACAGTTTGCTTTTGCTTCTGCCCTTTCTGTGCTACCACTGATGGCTTTTCCTTCCCCATACAGCAACAGGCTTATCCTGGACTGGAAATGGGTTTTTAAATGCTGCTTTATTGATTTTGGCTTGATGAGTCCCTGGTGTTTCACTCCTTTAATCCAAATTTTTTCCAGGCTGGGTTTTTCAAGCCTAATGACAGTTTTCATCATCAATCTTCTCTTCTACCTGTCTTTCTGTTTTTCAGGGAATTTTTATATATGTGTGTATATATGTGTGTGTGTGTATCTATATATAAATGTTGTTTCGTGATGTTTTAGTATGACTTTTACACATCATTTTAGCCAAGACATTTTTTTGCTGCTCGGAAGTTCAGAATACAGGGGTTGCTCAGGTAAATACTTCAAGTTATACCTAGAAAGCTTTCTTAAAAAGAAAACAAACAAAAAAACCCCAAACCAAACCCCACACAGTCTTTGCTAATGGCAGTGAAAGCAGATGCTCTGTGAAAAATCCTCATAATTGTCCCATCCTTAGCTCATTAGACTGAGGTAAAGGTTATAAATCTCTTTTTCTCCATCACACAGTCTGGAAAAGTTTAGTTTATCCTGCATTACCCAGTGGAGTATGGCATAGCCATTATAATCCTTCCACCCTACTAGACCCAGCTTGCTCTGTGGGGCAGAGTAGATTTTTAAGTTCTGCAAATCCTATGAGGAGATGACTGCTAGGAAGTGCCTGGTCACCCAGACATCACCCAACACAAGTCACCTTCTGCATCTTTCTGTTCTGTTGACTCATCAGATACCGAAACTGGGATCTGAAACAGAAGCCACTTTAGGTTCCCTATTTGTGAAGAGTAAAACCTTTAATTTGTTTATCCTTTACTAGAAACTAGGATGCTAGAGCAATCAAGCTGGCAGGTTGCATTTGTTGTCTCTTCCACAAGAATAGAAATTTACATGTTAATTCACCTCCCCAGGTGTGTAAAAGGAGTGACAAGTATGGCTTCTCCTTTCCTTCCCTAATCATGCTGTGGTGGTGAGTGAGTAGTTACACAGGATAAGGGAGCACTAACAAGTCCCAAAGCCATCATGGTGCATACTCTGTTCTTTACTTTCTCTGAAGTTCATCTTCATAAATGTGCATAAAAAATGTTGGCTTTTTGCATGTTACAAAGATGGGAAGGTGCAGTTAACTGGCCCTGAAATTTGTTTTCTCATCTAAAGCAAAACATACATACTCTTTGAGCTTGGCTGCCCCTCTGCATGGTACCCCTGGTTTTCATGCAGTGAGGAAAAACCAAGAGCCTAATCTGCTCTAATGAGGAAGCTGACCAAGGTGTGCCTGTGGTTTTATTAAATGTGCCGTGCAGGAAGGATAAAAGGGACCAGAGAGGAGGAGAGTTTTGCTGGAATCATGGTCCAGTTGTTAGGCCAGTGGGGCATGCTATATTTTCCATTTCTCACATTGCCAGTAGGCACATGAGTAATGGTGTGGTAAGGGAAAGAAAGGAAAGTTCTGAAAAGAGTGCAGAGGGTGGATGTGTCGAGGTTGGACGAATGCCCTGCTCCAGCCCAGGTGCTTGTTCCCAGCAAAGTGTCTGTGTGTGTGTCACTTATTATTTAGAGTCAATAACACTTGCTCAAGGTGGTGGAAAATAAAAACAGAGGCTGACACGTAGCGGGCAGCAAATGAGACTGCAGCAGCACAGATGAGGGGTTGGGTTTCACGCTCCGGAGTCGGTCAACATGGCACGGGGGGGATTGGTTTCAGAGAGGCCGACTGGGCTGGCCTCCAAATGAGGCGTTCCACATGATTTCACATCAAACAATCAGTGGAGTGACACATTTGTTGTTTCCACTCGTGTGATAATGCAGCAATGTGCTGGGGCATTCGTTGAGGGCTGTTTTCCGAATGCGTTTTGAGCCGCGGTATCGCAAATTCTGGGTGGCACGTTTCACCCACTTGGAGAGGCAGGCAGCACCCGTTCATCCTGATAAGTTACTGGCAAATGCTTTTCCCCCAGGCCCAGAAAATAACTTTTCTTGCCTGGAGGAGTAGGTGTGTTCTGTAAGAAAGGAGCCCAACGTGGAATATATCACTCGTTCACAAGACCTGTTGGGTGGTGTGCCAGTGCAGTGCAAGAAGGCAATGTAAGGTTTCTCTTCTGGGTGTTTTCATAGTGAATTTGACTTCTGAGTCATGTCCAGTGACATTTTACCACAAGAAAGCTTGCCAGCTTCTTTTGTGATGTAAACATAAGTTTTCATATGGCAATGCAAGAAACTCCATGGATCTAAAAATTACTTATGGTGTGGAGATGAAAGAAATGTATCTCAAGAAACTTAAAAAATGCTCTTTACAAAACAAGACAATTGAAGTGCATTTCTTCCAGGGTTTAACGGTATTGGTAACAGCTAAGATCCCAAACACAAGCTTGGGCCCTATTGTACAATGAGCAGAATGGTGGTTGCTGCCTCAGTCAACAAAGTTTATGAAAGCTTCTTGGGAGATTTCTCCTGGAGACGTTTTCTAATGGAAAATGGAATTTCCACAAAATTATAAATCCATGAATTCAGAAAATTTATGATTATGCCAAAACTGTCAGTTCTTCTGCTGGGAAAATCCTGAAAAATTTTATTTGAGCATGCAAGGTTTAAATTAAAGTATTGGGTTTTATTCAATCTGACTCAACTTTCAGTAAGGTATTAAATTGTCTCTATTAATGCAGAATGTACCTTCTAGCAGTTATACTTCAGCCGTACAATCTTTCCCATGGGCTATTTTTGAAATACAACACCTCTATCTCTTGCCCAAACTTGCTTAAGCCATTGCTAGCATCAGTCATTCTGCATACCTATTAGGAGATGAAGTGTGGTCAGGAACTACAGCTCCCATAAGGCAATGGGCAAGAGGAGGAGAAAGCAGTTTATTGTAGACATAAGGAGAAATCAAGCATTTTGAGTTTATAAGTGCATCCCAATGAGCTGTCTAATTTTTGAGACAATAAACATGTTTTGGTTTGATTTAGCATGAAAATGAAACAGTTTCTCACTTTGGTCCGCTAGACAAATAAAGAAAGGTGTCAATGTTTTAGCATCAGGATATAAAACAGATGCTGAAATGTCAGAATTTTTCATAGAGCAGAAATTCTGTGTTTTTCTGGTCTCTTCAGTTTGTTCCATACTCCAGGTTGTCTCAAGAGCTCTGTGTTAGTTTTTTGAATGCTTTTGGCATATATTTTTGTAAGGTCACGGGGCTATACCCATGCAAGTTATTTATTTCAAGATATTCTGTGTACTTTGTTCCTATATTTTTCACTCTTTCCTTTTTCAGTGATCTTAGAGGCTTGCATAGTGCTTGCATGAGAAAGAACATGCAACCATGTTATAGAAAGCCATTTAGCCTGGAGGAAAGACTCTGCTAGAATTTGTGTCTTGTTCAGATGAGGAAAGGATCCTTAATTTCAGTGCTGCAAGATATCTTCTTGATATTTTACTGGAAACTGGCCTTCATTCTGTTGAGTGCACGTGTTTTCAGAACCTGGTGTTGTTTAGATCCTGGATTTTGGCTTAGGCTAATCTTTAAGTAGATCTCTAATGCATGGGAAGGAGGGTATGACATTTATGTGTTATGTATATAAATACCATTCTTATTTTCTGAGCTTAAGTAAGTCAGCTGTCTTTGGAGAAGAGGGAAAACCATGTCTTTAAGATGTGGAACGGAGATTAACTGTTTCTTATATAAATACCTGGAGATTTGAAAGATGCTGCAGTATTTATAAGTAATAACACTGCTGTGATCAAACAGTTGTGGTTTTGTCTTTAAACAATTCCCTTCCCTTGTGATCCTGTGCTGTGGGTGCGGCACTGAAAAGAGGGATTTTCTCTCTCCATCTCTGAAGGGAGAGCTGTCTTCTAAGGCAAGAGCAAGTAGGGGCAGTGATTAAACTCTCCCCACACTGCTTTGATGGTGGGGAGGGATAGTGTTACACCAGGGGAGCACGCATGGGTTACTTGTGCAGGAGATGAGAGAAACCTTACTCTTCCAGTCAGCAAAGAGAACAAATATTTAATTTATGTCTCCTGAGAAGTGATTCTGTATTATTATTATTATTATTATTATTATTATTATTATGAACACAACCAACCTACTAAATTCTCTTTTGATGCAAAATGACCATCATAGTAGGGGCATTAGTCAAACAGATTTCTTTTTTACAGAGCACCCGCTGTAAAAGACAACTTTGCCAGCTCTTCCTTTTCACAGACCAAAGTTCTCTGCAGCAGATGGAATGCCCACATTTCTTGCCTTCCTCTGCTGAGCAGCCAGGGGTAGATGCACAGCACAGCCTCGTCCCTTTTCTGCCTCGTGGGCTCAGAGGTTATGGAAAAGGGAGCCCTTGGTCAGTGTGGAGTGGTCACATCCTGCCCGCGGGGCAGCCCCCGTCAGGCGTCAGCCTGTCTGCCGCTGGAGACGACTCCCATCCAGCTGGGAGAAGCCAAGCCAAGGAGAAAGTCCTGGCGTCACCTGGGAAGAGCATCTGCCAGGCCTGGCTGGAGCTGCAGATTGGAAAAGCAGAGCCTGGCCTGCGTGGGGGATGGCAGGGGTTCAGCAGATGACAGCCAACACTTGGCTTGGCCCCACCAGCCCTGACCTTTGTGGCAGGCGGGAGGGCAGGCCAGCGTTTGCCTTGGCCAATCTAGTCAGGGTTTATTCCCTCTTGGAGATGGCTGCTCCCTAGGATAAATCCTGACTGCTCCCTTCCCACAGCTCCTGTTGCCCATCGGTGGGGTACACTGTGTGGCATCTCGGGATCTGACCCACTAACTGTCCCCTGTGGCAAGTGGTGACACATCTTGTTGCTCTTGTCACCAATCTGCTTGGAAAAAGCCTTAGCTGGGCAACCTGTGGGCTTTGGTTATTTCCCAGCAAGGTCTTCATAGAATCATAGAATCATAGAATCCTAGGGGTTGGAAGGGACCTCAAAAGATCATCTAGTCCAACCCCCCCTGCCAGAGCAGGGCCCCCTAGAGTACATCGCCTAGGAACGTGTCCAGGCGGGTTTTGAATGTCTCCAGTGAAGGAGACTCCACAACCCCCCTGGGCAGCCTGTTCCAGGGCTCCGTCACCCTTACAGTAAAAAAATTTTTTCTGATTTTTTAATTCTTTTTAATTCTGATTTTTTAAAAAAATTTTTTCTGATATTCAACTTGAACCTCCTATGCTCCAGTTTACACCCATTACCCCTTGTCCTATCACTGGACACCACTGAGAAAAGCCTAACTCCATCTCCCTGACACTCACCCCTTACATATTTGAAAACATTGATGAGGTCACCTCTCAGTCTCCTTTTCTCCAAACTAAAGAGACCCAGCTCCCTCAGCCTTTCCTCATAAGGGAGATGCTCCACTCCCTTAATCATCTCAGTAGCTCTGCGCTGGACTCTTTCAAGCACTTCCCTGTCCTTCTTGAACTGAGGGGCCCAGAACTGGACACAATACTCCAGGTGCGGCCTCACCAATGCAGAATAGAGGGGGAGGAGAACTTCTCTCGACCTACTAACCACACCCTTTCTAATGCACCCATTCTTATTTGCATTCTTATTAATGCACCCATCTTATTTGGTTGACAAATGCAATGTGAAAATGCCTGGTTTTTCAGTGTCTGTACTAAAGGGATAGGTTTCAGTATGTGTCAAAATAAACAATTATACATAAATATATACACACACACCACTATATATGTCCATTAGAAAGAAAGAAAGGAAAAGAAAGATGGAGAAAGGAAGGAAGGAAGGAAGGAAGGAAGGAAGGAAGGAAGGAAGGAAGGAAGGAAGGAAGGAAGGAAGGAAGGAAGGAAGGAAGGAAGGAAGGAAGGAAGGAAGGAAGGAAGGAAGGAAGGAAGGAAGGAAGGAAGGAAGGAAGGAAGGAAGGAAGGAAGGAAGGAAGGAAGGAAGGAAGGAAGGAAGGAAGGAAGGAAGGAAGGAAGGAAGGAAGGAAAAGGAAGGAAAAGGAAGGAAAAGGAAGGAAAAGGAAGGAAAAGGAAGGAAAAGGAAGGAAAAGGAAGAGCAAGCAAGTGAAAGAAAAAGAAAACAAGAGAAAAAGAGAAAAGGAGAAAAAAGGAATAGAAAAAGAGAAAGAAAGAAAGAGAAAAAGAAAGAAAGAAGGAAAGAGAAAGAAGGAAAGAAAAAAAAGAAAGGAAATAAGTTAGTAAATAGTTAGTGCTAAACTAAATTAGTTTTTCACCTCCTTGTATTCCTCTGTACTGCAGGGGCAACTACATCACCCCTGGAGGAAAAAGAAAGGATTTGACTTTCATCACAAGTGTGGGACATTTATGGGAGGAGAGTCCTTTTCTCACTCATTTTTGAAAATAATATTATGAACTTACTTTCTCATAAACTCAGTGGAGTTGTGCTGAAGCAAAGGTGCAATTATAAAGTATAAATGTAATTACTGCATCATAAAGCTTCAAGGTTACTTGGAGCTTTGTGCTCTCAAGAGACACTTGGAATCCTGTGTTGCTTTGGCTGGAAGATACTGGAATAGAAAGAGGTCAACATTTGGTTGGACTGACAACTGGAACCCCAGTTGGACTGACAATCTGAACCACTTTAAAATACTTACTTTGGTTTAACATTTGGCCCACGTGCTAGGTCCTCATCAGTCCAGGTTGAAATCTATATCATTAAACCTTATATATGTCCAAGTGGCAGATTTTTCCCCTCGCTCTTGAAAGACAAAGGTCATAAGGGACATTTTTCTTGTGATCATAAGCCAGGTCCTGATCTTGTTTCCACAGCTAAATATCTGGAATAACATAACGTGTTTAATAGATTTGCTTCAGATCTTTGGCCATGTGACTGATACCATGAAGGACTCTCCCATCCCATTTAGCACATGTTGCACTGACCCACTGAGTCAAATTACAGGCTCATCAAGGAAAATGTGCTTTCAAAAATGTGTGTGCAAATACACACTGGTTCAACATGGTGGGTGCAGCATGCAGCTTGCTGCAGTTTATTGGCAGAATGTCTCATGAGTTAAACTCAACGACAGAAGTTGATGCTTGGACATCACCCAGTGAAGAAACTGTATCCCTCTGCAGAAGGCACTTTGAGTCCTGTATGATAAATATATGCATACATTCACATTTGCCTGTCCTGATACAGTAGATCTCCTCCCAGGCTTTCATCTTTTGCTTTGGAAAATACCTCTGGTCATACAAGGGAAAGGCTATACCAGTAAAGTCTGAAGTCAGTCCCTTTGCCCTCTCTAGTTCGTGCTTAAATATGTTGTTTGTCTCCTAGGAGTTGGAGATGCACTGATAAACTAGTAGCTGCTGGTAGTTAACAGGAATTTAATTGAGAAATTTTAACATGAGGGTGACCTTGTGAATGAAACTCTGAATGAAATTGTTGTTAGACACTTACTCCGTGCTAAAGAGCATTGCGATGCTCTCCACTCAATGGTTGCTGTACAGTTGCTATTCCAAGCAGTCAGCAGCAAAGGTGATCATCCCCCCAGTGTTGTACATCATTTTTTACCATCACTTTAGGAGAAAAGCATCACTCTGCAGTGGCACTTTAATGGGGAAATGTTAATGTGTTTTTCTACAATTATACTTGGGAAACAAGGGGGATAATGGAGAATGTAATGGTTGATCTCCGCAGAAAAGAGCACTGTATAAGTAGCTTGGTATGCTCAAAACTCTCCCAGCACAGGTACACTTCTGTGTTAGAAGTCTTAGCACACTGAGTACTTGTGAGAGAAGCATGGAAAGTTTAGCACATTGCACAGCAGGCTCTGCAGAAGAGCAGAGAAACACTACAAGATCTGTCAGAGTTGCTCCACTCCTACTTGGTCAGTGTGGACTCCAAAAAACCACAGAAGCAAGTAATCTATTTTTAGGATATACACAGGGAGGTCCATTCCTACTCCTCTCTAAGTCCATCACAAGACATTGAACTTCATTTTTTGCCTGATCTCTGAAACCCAAATCTCAGATAGTCCATTTTAAGAGATCTGCTGGTGCCAGTGTAGCTGCACTGACTCACAAGAGTAACGTGATCAAGTTACTTTTTCTAGTAACACATTCACAAAACCTTTCTGTCTGCTTTCTCCAACCCTGGCAGGGTAGAGTCCACATGGGCAGATTAAATCTCCATCAAGTCTGGGCCTTTCCTCTTTCAAGCATGCCTACCTTTTGATTTCTCTCCCTACAGGATTTTGCTCTATCCTCAAGTCCATAATCCCAAGCAGAGCTCTCCAGGCAGGCAGTTGGGAGCATTTTCTAATCTGCTTCACAACCATCTGCTGCTTTGCTCCTAGTTCAGTGCCACATCAGTCTGGAGGCCCAGCTGGAATGTGCCCTTGCTGGTACTGAACATTTGCTACGAGGAATAGTTTCTGTTTGGCATTTTTCTCTCTGTTTCTTTCCCTCCTTGGCTTCATTGTTTTGTCTTGTTTTTGCATTATTGGGCATGGTGTCTGGTTTCTAGTTGCGTATTAGTAATGTAGGAAAAATGAACATAACTGCAAAAAATACCACACAAAGGACTCGTATGTCGCTTTCATTGCTTAATCTGCTTGCTGGGAATAATTGAATGGGATTCCTTTTGCTTTGTGGCTGTGTGATTTGCTGGGTAGAAGCCCCCTCCTCCCATGCCTGAGCTTGCAAGTACTCATGGGCAGACAAGCTTGAGAGAAAGAAGAACGGAATCCAACCCTTTGAAACTGAGCCTGCTCCAGAAAGTCAGAAATGCCTGGTTGAAAGTATTAATACTTGTCACTTCTCACGTCCTAGGTGCTTTGCAGACATTGGCAAAGGTTCACCTGCACTGTGGTGTGAGCTCTGCTGCACATTGGTGATGATAAGCTCTGTGCTACTTTTGCGGAAGCCTGGAGTAACCTGAATAATTTATTATTTTTGGGGGGGGGGGGGATCAGGACACTGCCACTTTGACAGGGAGAGCTTCTCCGAAAAAGGGCTGTAATTCCATAGTGTAGTAGTGGGAAATGGCCTTAGAAGAGACTTCTCCAGTCAAAAAATGTGGTTTCCTGGTTCCAAATAGCTGTTACTAGTTCAGTTTAAAGTCTCTTTGGTCCAAATATGTGTCAGCACCCTTGTTTTAGATAAATGTGGTGGGTCGAGGTGGGCTTGAAGCCACAGAGCTCATATTTGCACTGGTGGGTTTCAGCTTCTCTCTCCTCTGCAGTACAGAACCACGTGAGGTTGCTTTGCACAGCTCCCATGGTGGGAGTGCTCCTACTTGTCTTTTTCCTTCTGTTTTTGGTGGGTCCATCCAGAACACAGGCAGCACAATTGTGGCAGGAGAGGAGAACAGGAGCAAGAGCTACTGGGATTCCTATGGGGAAAACTGGGTCTGTGAGTTCCCAGAAAGGTTGTGTGGGGCTGCTGGTGACATATCCAAAACTCTGGGTATCTACACAGGGAACTGTTAGGAACCTGCAGTCACTATTGCTGTGATGGTTTGTTAAAGGAAAGGAAATACTGAATGTGTGATGCCTCAGAGACATGCTTCAGGCCTTACTTGCTCTTCTTGTTGATGTAAACTTTTATCCATTGTGAACATTTGGTCTTAATTGACTTACTGCTTCTTATTTAATCCCTACAGAGATTCCCCTCCCTTTTTAAAGTGTAAAATAATTGTATATGAAGTCTTCTGAGACAGGGATTCAAACTTCTTTATAATGGGAGCCTGTGTCCCAAGGCTCTGTTCTGGGATGGATTTAGGAGTTCTTTCTCCCTTCCTTTCTAGTCAAATCCAGTACCTAAATATTGTCTTGTAAACTGAAATCTGCTTTTTCCTTCAGTCCAGGTGCAGAAAATAAGCAGTATCCATTCCCACAGAAAGTCCAGAAAGGCATTTTTATATGTATACTTGACATAAGTACTACTTTATATTTCTTAAATATGATTCTATATGGATGTAAACACTCAAAAGGGCTGATGGGGTCTCATTTCAGGGGACCATGAGGTTGTTTTGTTATGCCATGCAAACAGCATTGGTGAGACAGAGAGATGTTGCACACACCCAGAGGGCCCATGCATTAAGCAAGCACACTGGCATATCAGGGGGGTTACACACACACACACACACACACACAAAAAAAAAAAAAAATAAAATTTGAGTGGATGAAAGAGATGTAAAGCTGGATGTAAAGTGGATGAAAGAAAGATTTAAAGAACTTCAGCTGTAAAGCTTATCAACAGAAAGATTGAGAGGTGATTTAATTGCAGTGTGGAAGTACTTCATGGGGAAAAGATACAGGATATTAAACATCTCTTTGATTTAGCAAAAGAAAGACATAGACTGATAGGAGAGCTAAAAGGTGATCCTGGACAAAAATAAGGTAGAAACTAGCCATGCAGTGAAGGCAAAACACCCCTGGGACAAACTGCTGAGGGAAAGGATGGATTTTCCATCTTTTGATGTCTTCAGTTTAGTTCTGGGAGCTTTCCTGGAAAATGTTTTTGCCAAATACAGCAGCGCTGACTAGATGGGTGTTGAGATTAGGTATTCAAACACTCCCTGCTTGCTTTAAAGTCTTCACATGCTCGTGTCACACAGGAGTGTGAGACAGAGGACATAGCTCTGGAGGGAGGCTTGGCAGACCTCGCACATTCCCAACACTGATGCTGCTGTATTTCATAAACTTGGGGAAATCTGCTTTCAATGGCCACCTCAAAAGTCATCCAGGATGAAATATTCATACTGTATCTGGAAGGTTAAACACTAAACCAAATGGTCTGGTTTCATTGCTGCTCAGAAGTGAGAGCTGCACATGCTTTGCCTCTTTATTATCCCGAAATAAGGAAAATTATTTATGTGTGGAATTAAAATTTGGAAGCTTAGCTTCTTCATACTCAAGTAGGCAGCACTGTTCTTTTTCCTGCATGGAACTGGCAATATTTGAGCTCATCCCATGCGCTGTGGAGTAATAAATTGTAGGAGTCATGCCCACTGTTTCATTTTGGAAGCAAACTGATAACTCTTTCTTGCAGTGAATTGTTATCTGTACAAAACCCAGCAGAGGCTGGGGCAGCTTTATTGTGTAGCTGTGCAACATTCCAAGCAGTAATATATGTGTGTGGAGGGAGAGGGCGGGCAGGAGGTAATTGTTTCACTGACAGAAAAGATATAGACAGATGCACAGAAGCATTCTGGAACAAAAATGGGGCTGCATCCACTGAAACAACAGATGCTGTCTTGTGAAAATATTTTTTCCATTATAGCTCCAATGTCATCTCCCACTTATCTCTTAGAAGTGCAGAAGGAGCTCATTTCAAGGGTACCTATTCTTGCCAGTGGCATTCCTCCTGCCTCACAGCCTCAAAAAAGGGAATGGGTTTTTAACAGGCATCGTGGTGGGGGGACCATTTGTCTGCGATTAGGCCCAAGAAAGGAAAGAAACTTTTGTCTGAATGAAAGGAAAGCTTGTAGTTCATTAAGTGGTGGAGGGATTAGCCATGTCGAGAGCTCTGTTCTGAAAAAAAGTGCTGGAGAGGGCCCGGGGAGGGGAGGTCTCGCTGTAAGAACTTTCTTCCTTTTCTCTTCTATTCTGTGGGTCTTTAATGGCTTCCCCGCGGTGGGGCACGGTGTAAGTAGGGGATCCTGGTCTTATTAGTGAGCTTTTGGTCCTCCACCTCCCTCAAACCCAGCATCTCTTTATCATTCTGCCAGTTCATTACGGGCCCCAGCCAAGACTTCACCGGCTTGGGACTAAGCTGAAGAGAGAGAAAGAAAAGGGGGGTGGGGGAGGGAAGAAGATGCAAAGCAATTAATTTGGGAGCATTCAGGCCTGAGAATGTAGGCCACTCCAGAAGAAGAGGTCCCCCCAAAGAAAAGAGAAAATACAAATCTTTAACAATGTTTTCTTTCAAGGTTTTGGCTACTGTTGCATAAAACCCTCCAGAGCTTTGATTTTTTCCAGTCCTAATTTACCCTCACCAAGTAGTTTCTCCATAGAAATAGTTCCCTTCATTAGGACTTTTCAGGCATCCCCTTGATTCCCAAATGCTCCTGCTTTGGGGGAGTTTTTTTAAAGCATCCATTGTCCCTTGGGGCCGAAACATGAAGTTTGTGTACAAGTAGATTCCCTCTATCCTTGTTGAGAACCATGGAGAGTATCAATCACTGTAACAGGCAAGCCAAGGCTCCAGGATTTGCCCCCCGCTGTTCTTACAGAACATTCCTTTTGCAACCAAAATAGTTCTTGTTCTTTCAGGGGGGTATGATCAAATGCAGAATTACTGCAGATTTAGCTGGCACCGAGAACCATCTGGAGAGCCCAATTCTCTTCCCTTGCACTAATGCTTGGGAATTCTGGAAAGGATATGGTTGCATAAATTCATTGTTGGATGCCAATTTTGGAGTGAAAACCTCTCTTTCCAGAGGTTTGAGCTCACCATTCGTCCCTTATCTGGACTGACAACTCAGAAATAAGGCTATTGCCATGGCTCTGGTGGTAAAATAGTTATTCTGGAGCCAACTTCAAGCACAGATGCTCTCAGAGCTATTTCCTCTGGAGCTGTGGGAGTTTTGGTGGGCCTGGAGGTCCGGTCTCACTGCCACTCCACACCAGCCTGCTCACTTAAAGGCATCCAAATCATTTGGCTTCATGAAAGAGCCACAAATGAGTAATACAAAAAATACCTCCAACCAGGAGAAAACAAATTATCAAGTTACAAGTTCGAGCTGTTTATTTCACCCCAGTATGCTCTCTTTTTCTTGGCCAGCAAAGGCCCAGCAGTGTGCACACCTCTATGGAGAGGTGATTATATGGCTGCACATTAATATATTGAAAAATATTTGGAGCTGAAAATGAGGGAGACTTGTTTGTGATGAGACTGTGTTGCACCTCCTGTAAGAACCAGCCATGTGTTTCTCTGGGCTTGTGTTTCTGTGCTAACTGCATTCACCACATCATGGAAATACTCAGCATATGCTGCATTTTCATGAGAGATGAACCACATGCCAGTTTGACTAAAGAAATCTGGGCTAATCTTTTTGCTGTGTTGGCTCCTACTTTTGGATGCCAGTGCATTTTCAGTCAGTTGTTTGGCTGCTTCAAAATGTATCTGCTCATTTGCTCCCTAGCTAACACAGTGCAGGAGAGCAGTGCTCAGAAATCAGTGCAGGATCTCTCTGTTACCAGGAGAAATTACAATTCAAACATTTGTTTTACCAAAGTCCCAAGGTCACACGCTGACATTTTGATGGCAAACAAAGGTAAAGGTGTGTTGAACCAAGGAGGGTTGCAAACACAAGGTGGCAAAGGGCATCTGCACTGTGTTGGCAGAGCTTGATTTATGAAATGTGATGAATCTGCGATAGCTGTGAGATCATCAGGCTCCTAATGAGAGAGGTGAGAGGAAGCCTGGAAAGGTTGGGACATTGGCCACCTCCCTGACATCTCATTGTGTCAGACACAGCAGGTTTTTGTCACACCTAGAAGCCTGCAGAAAGACTCAGTTGCCTTAAGAAGAGATTCAGAAATAGTGATTTTACTCCTTCGTGCTGCTTTTCCTGCTGTGCCACAGAGCTTCTGGGGTCTCTCGGCCCACTTGGAGGTCCCCTTGTGCCCTGCATCTTTGGGAAATGACCTATTCCAGTGCTGCAAAGGGCAGCAGAGATTATTTGCTTTGCAGTGACCTGTGGTTAGAAACGTTAGTGCCAAAGTCTTAGTTCAAGCATTTGTTTAGCAGCCGAGTTGCCCATTTCTGTCTGAGGACAGGCTTTAGGCACCAAACTGAGTGCCCAATCAGGAATGCTATCTTCACTTGTTTTTTTTATCTCCCTTTTCGCTTCCTTTTTGGCCAAGGTTAATTCAGAGCTCTCATGGGTTCCTGCTGGAATGACCGGAGAAAGTTTCTCGGTATTTTCCAAACTGTTTTCCAGCAAAAGCTGCCCGCATGAGGCACTATAAACACCAGCACGAGGTTCATACTGGCAACCAGCAGCTCTGACTATAAGTATCTTACCACAGGCTGAGCCATAAAACAGAGGGTGGCGGGTAAATTGAGAATAAAATTGTGGTGGGTAGAGCTACAGGCAACATCTGCCTTTCCCATCAGTGCAAAGCAGTTACCCCCTTTTATTTTTAGCTACTTTCTTTGCAAACATGTGCTATTCCACTGAAGAAGAGGTGGTCAGTGAAATGGATGTTTTGGCAAGTTACTTTCCTCCTGGAGTCTCCTCTCCATGGAGCGAGGCCGAGCTGTGCCCTGAACCTGAGTCCATGTCCCATCCCGGGCTATCCCTGCCATGCAGTTCTCTGGCACGTGCTTTGGTTCATAGCCTGCAGGGAGAAAAGTTGGTGTTTAATTATGGTTGGAGCTAATCAGTTAGATAAAATGGCAACTCACTCAGGTTTTTAGCACAGAACTTATTCTGCATTTTTTCAGTGACTACAAAACCCAAAGCCTCCCATTTCTCTCCTCCCTACCCCCAAGTGTGTATTCATGGGTATTTCTGGGGTTTGGTCTGGTCCAAAAGCAAAAATGCTGAGTGGTAATAAAATCAAGGTTAATGTACCATAATATTGAGTAAAGTGACTTGTAAAAGTTCTTGCTTTAATTTTGTTTAGTTCACATCCATAAAATTCAGAACTTTTTACAGCAAGACTTGCTATTGCAACATGGCCTTATTATGACAGCTTTAAATTTCAGAAATGTTGAACATCTCTTTGGAAACTATTTTTAGGTTTTCTACTCAAGTGTGCTGGTGGTTTTTATTTTTGTTTAATTATTGCGCGCACAGTTTTTCTTTAATGTTTTTATTTCATGACATGGAATAATATTTTTTTCAGTGAAACTCAAACATAGTAGCTGTTCATTTGCTGTTATGTATATTGAAAAATTTTGGCAACAGGAATCTTGGGGCCAGAACTGAGGGCTTCTCAAGTGAATTTAGATTCAGCTAAGGCATGATTTAATTGTGGTAGTTACTTGAGATAAATTCACATGTGTAGGCTCTCAGATTAATCTGTCAGATGCCCCGGGTGAGTGCTTATTTGTCAGGGTTTTATGCAAACCATGAAGAAGCAGTTAGTTTAAGTGTTGAAGCTGGCTCCCTGCAGAGGGGATACTTTGCTCCATCCTTTTTCTGATCATCTGTTGTTCTGGGTAAAGCTTCTCCATGCATCCCAGCTGCTGCATGACAAATCAGTGCAAATCACCTTGCTTGTTTTTTGATCACTTATTACCTAGAAAGTAACTTCCATCATTATTTCAAATTATCCAACTGCTCTGTTTCTGTTTTTCCTTCACTAAAATCTCAATATATTCACAAGGCTCATTGCCACACTGTAGAGGCCAGTTTAGGAAAATACCAGCATGCTTGTGATTTTATGAGGACTCCACAGTGGCGAAATTGGATATATTTGTGTCCATGTCAGAATGACAAGGGCTGAAATGCATGGAAACATTTTAATCTAGAATGTTAATGGTTCTGATCCTGCATCGGAAATGTCCATGCTCTACTCAGGCAAAAGAAACAAAATGCAAAAAAATTTATGAATAACATGTAATTGAAAAGTCATCCCTGCTTTTAGGTCTGAGAGCAGAAATTAACCATGACAGCTGCTTCTGGAAGGTATTTGTCAAAGCTGTTATGCAGAATTCTGAAAAATGCTGGGTTTTTTTTTCCTGGGAGACTGTTATCAGGAACAGTTCTGTGTTTTGCCTAAAGACTATTGCTTCCATTGTTTTTGAACTTAACACCAGACACACTCTATCACAAAAATAATCAGTTGTCTTGTGACAAAATAAACCGTTCTGTTTCTTTCTTTTTTTCAAGGCACCTCATTATCAACTTGGGAAGGAAGTTGAATTTATGAAAAGATAAGTCATGTAAATAAGCTGGAAGAAATCTAATGAAAGTCTTTTGTCTTCTTTGGCAAGCACAGCTCCATTTAACCATGATTCTCCTTTGAAGCTTCAATTACCTGACTTACCAGAGTTGGAGCATGGGAGAAATGGCTCATACATCTGAACAATGTCCATGTGTGTATGTAAGGGGAAGTTATTACCTTTTGTGAAGGAAAAAAAAAAAAAAAAGTCTGAGCACGTTTACAGCTTGCAGTTTTATTGTTTTGGCCAGCTGCTCAGAAGCACAGGATGAAATTTCTCCCTGATCTGTCTCCACTGTAAGCAAATGGAGGGGCTGGGCCAATAAATGCTGTGTCTTGTGTAACTCCAGTGAAGAGCCCCAGAGATGCACGTGTCCCAGGCCTTTCCTCACATCCATACTGCAGCTCTCACTTCTATCCCCTCACGTGTATGTATTTGGGCCTCCAAATGCTGCTTTTATTGTGTACACATCAGAATTTCCTTTCACTGGGCAATGACAGGCACAAATGGAGGTTGGGTGGAGAACAGGTTGAGAGCAGCCCCGAGAAGAAGGACTTGGGGGTGTTATTTGATAAGAAGCTCAGCATGAGTCAAGCTTGGTCAGTATGTTAAGGTGATTCTCCCCCTCTTCTCTGCTCTTTTAAGTGCCCACCTGCAGTGCTGTGTCCAGTTCTGGGGTTTCCAACACAAGAAGGACATGGGGGGGGGCCCACAGAGATGACCAGAGTGCTGGAGCACATCTCCTATGAAGATAGACTGAGAGAGTTGAGGTTGTTCAGCCTGGAGAAGAGAAGGCTCCAGGGAGACCTTCAAGCACTTTCCAGTACCCAGAAGGGCTACATGAAAGCTGGGATGGGACTTTTGACAAGGGCATGGAGTGGTAGGATGAGAGGGAACCTTTTCAAACTGAAAGAGGGGAGATTTCTGCTAGAAATTAGGAAGAAATTCTTTCCTTTGAAGGTGGTGAGACACTGGAAGAGGTTGCCTGGGGAAGCTGTGGTTGCGACTTCCCTGGAAGTGTTGAAGGTCATGTTCAATGGGATTTGGAGCAACTGGGTCCCTGATTCTATGATTGCTCCCACATGAGTGTTCCCACCCTCTGTGGTCAATACAGAGTAGACTGTATTGCATTGGGTCCTTTTTGGTATTATTTTCACCACTGGTTTTATGTCAGTTCCTCCCATTTCAAATTAAATGTGAAGTTCCTCACACTGGTATGGCTCCACCACTATCTTCAGTGTGATGGAGTGATGCCAGATGCAATCAGAGTAGATATCATGGGTACTGGCATCCACCTTGCAATGGTGGCATGAAAATCTGTGTGTCTTTACTCTTAGAATAAATCAGAATAACTGAGGAATCCTGAGTATTTGTGTAAAATCACCCTTACTGAGCTCAGGGATGCTGCAACTAAATTTCTGCTGCCTGGAGAGGTTCCTCTAAATGCAGCCAGGCTATAGGTATTGCCCCAGAAAAGCAGAAAATTTGCAAGGCAGTGAGACCTCTCTGCCTTCTCCCAAATGACATAGAGCCACACACTTTTTTCCTCCAGTCAAGCATTCAGCTGATGCACCAGTGAGCTGTATACATGTAGCTTGCCATGGATTTCTTACAAATGATTTTAATCTTTCTGAACACTCCCCTGCATCGTTCTGGGTTGCACAAATAACCTAAAAAATGAAGGCTAAAAACATGGATTTTCTGTTCTTTATTGGAATGCTACTCTGGTGTAACTGAGAGCAGAATTTGACCTGCTGTATCTGTTTTTGCAGAGTTCAAACCATAATTCCAGGCCAGATTCTAATCTATGCCTCTTGCTCATATTTCACTGAAGCTCTCAAAAAATACACATGCTGTGGACTCAAGTGCAGCATTGCAAGCAGTGAGTGGCTGTTATCTGGCCTGAAGGGTCTTCTGGAAATAAAATAAAATAAAAAAGATAGCGATCAAATTGCTGAAGTGGACAACTGATGAGTTTTTAAGTCCTTAATTTGTTTTCCTTCAGTTGGAAAAGCAGACCACGTTTGTCTTTAGAGCAGTTATTGATAGCACCACTTAAGTGAGCAAAATAAAATGCTTGCAATGACAGTTATCAAAGGTTAGGTCCTTGGAGATAAAAAGCTTTGTGTGCATGTGCACTCCCAACCCAATCTTTCTATGGGCCTACATGAAGTATACAACAATGTGCTTCCCTTCTGAACTTTTTTGGGACGTGGTATGGAAAGACTGTAGCAGTCTTCATGAAGTCAAATCCCAGATGGGTATTGGTTTCAAAGGGGATGATGACTAGCCAGTATGTTAAATATTTTAATTCAGTAAAGCCTCCTGTTCTCCTTGATGTTTGCTAAAGTTACGTTCAGCAGCTGTAGAGGAGAATGTGCACAAGAAACCGAAGGAGAATCCTGTGTCCTCTCTTCTTGCCCAACCAATAAATTTTAGCACTGAGTAGGCAGGCACAAGCCCTTCCTCACCTTGTCCTGAGGGGCTGGGAGATGAACAGTGAGAGGTTTAGATGGAAGCAGAGCTGTGAGCAGCTGGACCAGGTGCTACTGGTGCTCTGAAATGTCACTTTAAAGGCTATTAACATAGTGAAGGCTTTTGAAGGCTGCTGAACTGTTTGTAGCATTAATCCTTCTGCTTTTCTCCGGGAGCACTCTGCCTGTTGTGCTAATGGACACTGGTGTGGATGAAGCCCACCATGCACATAGCTCTGGAGAGGACAACTCCAAGAGTTGCAGATAAATACACTTCATGCTGTGAGTTTGGTACAGGCAGGCAGTTGGGTCTGACCTTCTACGTTTTTTGAGTGGAATTTTCTCAAACTTCAGGTTTATCAAGGCAGAAATTCTTGAAAGATAAGGAATTACTAATAATAGAGGTGAGGTTTTTTGGGGGGGGGAGGTTTGTCTTGACCTTCATGTTGCCAGCACTTTCTGCAATATTAGAAAGTTGTTTGCAAACAATTTTTGGAGAAAAATTTGTAGTCAGCCAGTTCAACAGCCTTTTCTCCAGAGCAATGGTACTGGCTTTTGGTTTCTTTCATTTCCTTCTGCTGTTTTTTGGCTTCTGTAGAATTTGTCTACTCTTACCTTGCTTGAACTGTGAATCAGACTCAAGAGCTGCCAGACTATCCTGGTGTACTTTAGGCAAGTCTTGATATGTAGATCCTTTCTGATGTTCCACTTCTCTCTGAGCACTCACATGGCCCTGGATTCTGCTGCCTGGTGAGGTTGGAGTGAAGGAGGAAGGTATCAACTTCTCAGGGTCAGTAAGCAACAGTTGAGACATAAGATAAAGAAACCTCTTTTCTGTCCTGCTCTTTGTGAGCATCATTTTGCTACTGAAAACATTCTCAGCTGTGTGTGCCTTTGCACTACAGGTGTCTCTGCTTTTATGTTCTGTAGGTTATGAGGCACGTAGCTCATTTTCCAACATCTACTTTACTTTTCCCAGGGTGGAGCTCAAATGTGTCATTATGCACTACACTGTGGCTGGTTAAATTAGTTTCTTCTTAACAACAATTATTTTTTTTCAGCGCAGGGTATTTGATCAGCTTGTTTCTTTTCATTGCAATTTATTGCCAGTTATGTTTTCCTTGCTCAGAAGCAGTAATGTATGACATAAAAGCCAGCTCTCCCTTCCCCCCCCAGGCTACACTTGTCAACTGTGTTCACTCTCAGGTGCTGCCATTTTAATAACCAGTTCCTGTTCTTAGATCTCACAGCTGAGACCCGCAGTGAAATGCTATGATTTGGCTGGAAAAAGGAACCTCTGCCTTCTCTTTCACCCTAAGGAAATGGCAAAAGTGGGAGATATGATGCTAATTGTCCACCCCTCACCTGGCATGGAGTTAGGCTGTCTCAACAGTTAAATTCTCACCTTTTTGAGATTAGTTGATGTCTGCTGAGTTCTAATCAAACAGCATTTCATTTGTTCCCACTGGAACTTTTCCTCCCTGTCTCTGTTACAGGATCACACTTTTATCAGGTGAATTGCCCATGCTGGGATGGTTCACACTCTTCATCAAGCCACAGGGGATATTTGCTGCTGAAGGCAAAGCCCTTGTCATTTCCTCAGCTCTGGTAGACAAGAGGGTTGGATGAATTCCTAGAAATATGTTTTGTGGCCATGGCAAAAATGAGTGACTTGTTTTAAGAAATCACAGGGACAGAGAAGCACTGAGGGCCAGATGGCATTTCTGTTCCATGTGGTGGTCCCTTTCCCAGTAGAACATGGGAACTTGTGTCCTGTCTCACTGGTGGATGATGTTGAAAACTTGTCCTTTAGTTACATGACAGAAGCACAATGTCTACTTTCTACTTTGTGCAGACAAGCAATAACATTTTGAAAAAATAATTCACTTTTAAAGCAACAACTGTAACAGCCATGCTCCCTAAAAATAAGATCTATCAGGCACAAATTGTCAATGGGGCCACTGGCTGTGTGTACAAATCAGGATTTATCAGACCCACTGCTTATTAAGCTGAAAAACCCCTCAATGTGTAGATCAAATCAGGTATCAAAGAGCTCACACAAATAACCTACATAACACATGTTGTCCCAAGGCAACATGTTACTAAACAGATGTTTTTGCAACTTTCTCTGCTGCTCTTTGCACTGCTGCTGCTAACCAGGGATTTCACCTTCCCATCCAGTAATGCCCCTGTGCAGCTAAGGTGTGATTTGGATTTGGTTTCAGTCAGAAACTTTGAAGGTGGTAATTTTATACAGGCTTTGTTCCTAAGTAATTTGTATTGTTCCTTTTGCTGGGACCTTCTACAGTTTGTGCTTGCCATTCCTTTTCTCTCTTTTTTTTTTTTTTTTTTTTTTTTTCTTTTCCTACAGCATTACTTTTGTCTTGTTGATATAATCCCTTAATAGATTATGGAGAACACTTCAGCCCTTCACAGGGATGCCATTGGAGAAGAGTTTCAAGTTATTGGGTCTTTCAGAGTTGTTCACATACACCCTTAAACATTAATGTTCTTCATCCATTGTACTCTGAAGCCAGTAAAACATTTTAATTTGCTTTAGTGTGCTTTGACCCAGCCTGTGATGACTGCACACAGTTGCTGTCATGCTGCAGAGCTTGCTAGGAGGAGTTTGTATGTAGCTATTCCTCTAAAGGAATATTAACCTTCCTCTTATATATTGCTAACTCCTTGTGGTAGGGTTGTGGACAGTTGAGCAATGCTTGCCTGAAAAATACGTAGAAGCAGAGAAGGCAGAATTAATGTTACCATGGGTAAAAATTTGAGGCAGTAAGAGGAGTAAATTACTTGCTTATTTTTACTCCTCCATTTTCCCAGCTCCTCTGTACCTTATGCCTCCTCTGTACCTTATACCTTCTCTGTATGTTATACCTATGCCTTATCTTTCCACCAGTTGTTGTTTTTGAATATATCAGCTGCTCCCATTTCAGACCAGTGGAAAGAGTGTGCACATCTGAAAGCAGAGTCTGGCCTTTTGTACAGGAATCCATTTGCCCATCACTCTGGAGCAAGCACAGAGACACTGCTGAACAGCACAAACCCCACATTGTGTATGAGATTAGGACAGGAAATATGGGATTGCAAGTTGAAACTGCATGGTAAATTTAAGTGAGTTACACACACTGACTAAACCAACATGCCTGTCTTTCTGCCTCTGTGCTCATACCAGAGAGGTTCCCAATTTGGCTGGATTTATCTTCATATTACTCCCAGTTGGTGGGAACCTCTTGCTCCCTGTTTCACAGCTGAGGTCCTGGGCCATCAGCAGGAAAGGTCACTGGTGGCAGAGGAGAGGCTGGAGCCTGGCTAGTGCCCTGCTGTCTGCTCTGCTTTTCCCCTTGAAGGCCAGGAAGGGGCTTTGACAGCTCTGAGATAACAGGTCCCTGAAAGTTCCCTCTCTGAGAGATGTCTCCTGCACACTGGTGTGTTTACCTATGGCTTCACTGTCTCCAAATTGCCTTTTAATTTATTTTTTTTTAAGTTAAAAAATCAGTAGCTAAGAATCCTTTTTAAAACCTGCTTTCAAATTTTTCTGTTTTGTTTTTCTTTTTTGTTTTTTCCTTTGGATAGATTAACCCATTGTTTATAGAGCAGAAAACAACATTTTTTTTTCCACTGGTTGGGCAAACCCACAATTATGATAATGAATAATGGGTAATTAGCCCTTCTTTTCTGCAGAAGATAGTATGTAAGACCCACTGCACTCCTTTCCCTGTGAAATGAAGTAGCATTGGTAGCAATCCAAGCCAAACATTGAAGTTTAACAATCAGTTGTATTATTATTGCAGTTGTAGCATTTTTATAGCCAGAGCAAAAGGCTTCTGAAATTAAGGTGATATTTAATCCTCTTAAGACTGCTGGGCATCAACTAACTACTCATGCTACAAAAAGGAGATAGCTGCCTTCTGCTCTGCTTTATGCAGAATTGAAGCCACACCTCAGTTTCTGGGAAGTTTCCAATGCAGTTTTCATTTGGAATATCTGGTCACTTGAGTAATATGTAGCTTAGCAATAAAATAGAAGCAATTTTCTGCTTCATTTAATACATAATCCTAAATTTTACCAGCTTTAGCCCTGGAGTTCAATGGAAAGATTTCAATATGGGGCTTTGTGATTGTACATCGTGTTATGAAATCTGTTTTATATTTTTGTGTACTAACAGTGTAGTTGCATCAGCTCTTGCTTGTGAAGGGTCAGCCTGTTGCATCACCTTCTAGACAGCTTTTTGGAGAGCCACCAGAGCTGCAAGTGGGGCAGTTGACCTTGTCCAGCCTATCCTTGGTTATTGATGAACTTTCTGGGCTAGAGCAATGTGGGCAAGTTTAACCAGAGGCAGTGGAAATCTGCGCACTCAGCTGAACCAACTGGGTTGTGAAGGAAGAACACCCCTCTCTTATGAGGTTTGGTGGAAGAGAGCTCTTGCAGGTTAAAATGCTGGCAAATTATGGTTGCACTATCCAGAAGTCAAATTAAGGAAGATTCTTGTGGAGGCTGATAAGAGTTTTCCACCAGTCTAATTTTTGAGTGCTCAAAGAGCAAAGCCAGAACAATTAAACCCTACTTTCTTGCTCTATTATCTAAAAGGGGATTTGCCAAATCACCTTAACTTGCTTCTCCCTACATGGGAGTCTGCTCCTACACGTTTCAGAGCATATAGGTAGTGGGATTCAGGAGTTTGTTGTAAATGCAGTGACTACTCTCTGTCCAGATGTGGTTGGTTTGGAAGAACATGTGTTCAGTGAGGTTTTGGGGCAGTTCATTATACATCATGCTGATACAGGAAAGTCCTAAATTACCTTGAGCACTCAGAAATCCAATGAATTTATCAGAGAGATGAAGTATCTTAAACCTACTTTTCCTTATAGAAACCCCAGCTACAGATGGGGTTGAACCCCCTATGCTCTTGCTAGGCTCTGATGAGTTTTTTGGGTTTTTTTAAATGGGAATGAATCTGTTGTTTCATCTTTTTCAGTTTCAAAGCTGTATGACTTCCTACATCATCCTGTTCAGTGCAAGGATAATTTTTTTTGGTGTCACCTTCTGGATCCCAAGCAGAAATACAGACAAAGCTCTACCATAATCATTGCAAAAGCGTGGCTAGCACCACAGGGCTGGGCCTCTTCAGATCTCTTCTGTAGACTTCTGAAGCAGTCATGGATATGCTGCAGACCACAGGCTGGAAACCTGTGCCATATCTGTGCTCATCCCAGAGGCTTACTTCTTCTCTTGGAAATTCCAGTTTGGTTCAAAAAATTCATAGAGTCTTAGAATGGTTGGAAGGGACCTTAAAGATCACCCAGTCCCGACCCCCCTGGATAGGCAGGGACACCTCTCACCAGACCAGGTTGCTCCAAGCCCCATCCAACCTGACCTTGAACACTTCCTGGGACAGGGCAGCCAAAGCTTCTTTGGGCAACCTGTGCCAACCCTCACAGAAAAGAATTTCTTCCTAATGTTTAATCTAAATCTTCCAGTTTAAAGCCATTACCCTTTGGTTTTTTGCTACATGCCCTTGCAAAAAGCCCCTCCCTAGCTTCTACCTCCTTTCAGCGAGTCCCCTTTGGAGCAACCCCTCTCCAGCATTCCTCCCATCCCAGTGCCATGATGCTGCCTTTATTTCTGCTCAAATTCCTGAAGCCTTTCCTCCTCCCCTCAGCATTTGTGTGTCCCAGCCCAGGGTTTACCCCAGGCTTCCCATTGCGTAGGCCTCTGTAGTGCTGCCAGATGATACTCCCTGTATAGGCTGTGGGTGATTCTCTCAGCCTCTGGAATGAATTATTTTATTGCTGCCAGCTTGTCAGAGAAATCAGCTTGAAAGCTGAGCCAGAGAGCAGTCCTGGGAGCAACTGATTCAAAGTGGAAGCAAGTCACCATCCAGCAAAATAAAGGGGGGAATGCATCAGCTGGAGAATACAAGTGCTGGTTTATAAGGGAATTTCAAAAGAACCAATTAGGCTTCAAGAGGGAGCCAGGTCTTATATTTAAAGCTCGTAAATATACAAATCCTGACAATTAAGCATTGTTGCCCAGGTTGTTTTCTTTAAGTTTTGAGTTTAACTGCTGTTGTAAAGACTTGGCATGGGCTGGGACATTTTTTCTCTTCTTGGTTACCTTGCAAGGAATTTGCATTCCTGCTCGGTGCCTGTGCTTTGGTGTGCATGCTGCCACTGAAAAGGCTGTAAGCCATAAATAAAAGAACAATATGACCACAAGCACCTCCTGCAGGGGAAGAAGAAAGACATGAGTAAAATAATATGCCAGAGAAAATTGCTGACCAGATAATTTATCCACCCCTAATTATTTCTGGGCCAGAAAGAGGTATTTCTTATGAGAAGAAAAAAATCTTTTTTTTTTTTTTTTTTTTTTTTTTTTTTTTTTTTTTTTTTTAATTTTTTTTTTCCCCTAGTGATTTCAAATTATTGGCCTGTTACAATTTGGTTCCGTTTTAGTTGGCTGCTTCTCAAGAAAAAAATTAATGAAGATCACTTATGAGCACTGTGGAATCAACTGCATATACGTTTCTGAAGCGTGTATGTTTTCATGCATTTCTGACACTTTCAGCCTTTCAGACTCCTACATCTTGAAAGAAAACACATCTCAGGTGTCACATTAATCTGGTTGGTATGAGATGATGGCTTGTAAATTGCTGATTTTGGATATGGATGCCAGGCCCATTTAAATGACTTCAGCATAAAGAGGAATAATAGACTACAGTGCTGCAGTCTTTCAGGGGACGAGACAAAAAGCTGTGCTTGTTAAAACAAAAAGATACCCCAGAAGCAGGAAATTTAATATTATTAATGAAAACAGAAGGAATTCTTAGGAAGGTTTTCACACGATAGAGTTCCTCATTCAGGACATATTGCCATGGGGACTTTACCAAGAGGTCTTGCTTGCATCCTTTTTTTTCCTGAACGTGTCTGCAGCACAGTGAACATTCCTCCTCTATAACCTATGATGTATTTGTACCATTTGCATCTAATCTGTCAGGCAGGGCCTCTGCTATAGAGCGTGGGAGTTTTGGGCCCGGGGGATTTGTAAGGCTACAGATGCAGAAGCTGAAGTCAGTCAGATTTGGGGCATGAGTAGGGGTTTCCCTGGTGTTAGAAGAAGTGAGGAGTAAACCCTGAGTGCTCTGCAGCCTCGCTGTGCACAGGATGTTCTCACGAGGTTTCCGTTTTCAAGGTTTGGATGCGTTTTGGCATTGGAGTTCTCCTTTTAAGTTGATCCTCTGCAATTTTTCAAGGTTCACTCACAAGTCACGATGGCCCTAGAGGATAACAGCACATGGATGCAATGAAATGCATTCATAAAAATGCTGGGTTTTTGCATGGATGGGGCTCTAAGTGCTGGTTATCTCTGAGCGTGATTTAGAGGGACATAAATGCAGCATCTCAACCTTACACATTCATAACTCCTTCCATCAGAAAATCTCAAGGCATTTTACACACAGATGTAACTGGATAATATGTCCTGTTGTCTGTGTGGCATGTCCAGCATCAGTTATCATCATTCTTAACCATATGCCAGGGTCTAGAGTATTCCCTCAAGTATGTTACATGGGAACACTACATGTAAATAGAATATCTGGCAATCTATGAATGGCTCACAGGATTTTAATCAAGTGCACAGTTTTAAAATTGGCATTTAAATCCCTCTCACATCTGTTGTTTAAAATAGTCAACAGTGTGTGGAATACATTCAGCATGCAATATTCATATGAGTATGTTAATAGTAGTATACATTATCAGTAAAAATTAAGGTGTGTAACTGCAGTGTTCACTAAAGTAACTTTTTAGAGGTTTTGGAGAAAGCACTGGTGAGTAATAAAAAATTAAATATTCCTCCCCCCTCACATTTAATACTGAGATATATTCTCTGTATTTTGAATAGAGGACTTCAATACCCCTGTTTTCCCCAGTGCTGTCAAAGAGCAGTCCTTATGGGGTCACTCACATAGAAAGCTGGTAAACTGAACTTGCTTTAACTTCTAAATATCAAAGAAGGTTAAATACTACTTGGAAAAAAATTGTTTATGGATGACATAGGCAAGGTCATAAGCAACAGTTCACTCTGGTCAGGTGTCAGCTAGCTCTGGTTCATTGATGAGCACTGAATTCAGACTGCAGCCCTAGTCTGCCTCTCCGTGCCTTTGTATGGTCTCTATGCCTTTGTTCTCCCACCCACAAAACAATATTCTGCCACTTTCTGCATATCAGAGAAGCCTTTAGAAGAAGTTTGAGGTATGAACTGGGCTAACATGGGGTGTATTCATCTCTGACTCTAGAGGATTCTGGCTCTTGGGGAGAGCTGTACCCTCACTCTCCAAAAAATGCAGTAACTCTGCCACTGAGCAGCCAAAAGCTGTTGAATTCTACCTAAAATATTCTTGACTGTCATATACTTTTTTAAGGTGGCTTCTGTCTCTGCTCCTTGCTGATTCTGTGCTGGTTGTTCTCACACACTGCTGGTTATGTGCTGGGACAGGGTTGGTTTTGTTATTTTTTTTAAAAAAAGGAATAAAATAAAATAGAAAAAAAAGCAAAAAACCACAAGGGAATTTAATTTCATCCCACAGGAATGACTGTACTACAGTAGTCATTGTTTTGAAGTATGTTTTAGAAATTCGTAATGACAGCATTGGGATTATATAGTTAATTGTGGAGCAACCATTTTTACAATTTGTGTTTCACCCAACACAGAAAGCTATAATTTTCTCCAAATAATTAGGTTGGGTTTAATTTTGGCAAGGCATAGATCCATATCATCCTGTGTAATATACTGTAATCCTCACGTTAGGTGGAATGCCAAGTATTCCGTTTGTTTTGGGAGCCAACAAAATTGCCACTTGTCCAGAGTTGTTCTTGGACAGAACTGTGAAAGTGGTAACATTTTGCTATTTAAACCAGTTTATTTTTAGTCTGACAATGACCCAGAGATATATGTAGCATTCATTGAAAATTATCTAAAAGGTGAATGGCACTTCACTAATAAAATTTTGTATTTAACAGCATATGAGGGTGATTTTGAAAAGCTTCAGCATTTAGACACTGAGGCTACTTTCTGTCTTTCATGGTGGGACTCCAAAATCTCAATATCTTTAGCTTCTTACAATGTTAGAAAGTACAGTGGTCAGAGAGATAACACTGCTGCCATTTTGCTACTATGCTACTGCATATCAGTTTGTTAACATAAGATAGATCTAAGTTGTGTGGGTTTTTTTTTAAAAAAAAAAAGCTAAAAATTCTTCTTTTTCAAGTGCTTTTTGCTTTCTGTCTCAGTGATTTAGTTGTCCTTTGGCAAGTCCATTTATGGAAAGATTTTGACTATATAGTCATAGGTTGGTGGCTGTTGAGAGCCTGACAGCTGCAAATGATGTATTTTTAAAAATCTGTATTTATTAGATATATGAACCATTTTTTGTAATAGTTCTCATCTGAAATCTGAGAGGGAAAATTCCCTAACAATATTTTGTGCCTTACTGAATATAACTCACATCTTAGACACTGAGATTTTTATATGTTCTGTAATGTCCAATTAAAACCAACCATTCTCTGTTGATTTCTTGGCACTTTTACCACTTATAGGTGCTGTTATTTTTGGAAATCAAAGTTAAAACATAATAGGCCAATGATTGATCTTTATGAGGTGTGATTTTTCTCCTAGAGCAAGCACATGGGGCTCACTTTTCCTATTAAAAATGTTGAGCAGCAGTCCTCTCTAAGAGTTTTCTTCCTTTGGTAACTGTCACACTGCACAGGATGTTTCATTTTCCTCCACAGGAGATATTTTTACTTTTCCACCAGGAAACTATGAGATATGTAAGCCCATCAAGAATGTTTCAGTAATTTTCATACTGGTGTTGGAGAAACAGCTGGATCCACATTCCTGCCTGTAAAGTCCAGTATTGCAATTCCCAGTTCACCATGATGGATTGGGTAATTCCACACTGAGGAATTAATTCAGCATTTGGAAGGGACAGGATTGGACGATTGATTATTTTTGTTTGATTATAAATGCCATCCAAAAATAATTCCTGTGCTCAGTCACTGACATGTGTGACCTCTCTTTTCTTCCAAGCCCTCTGGAAATTTCTTTGTGCTGGCTGTTTTGACCATGTGAATGTTCAGGGAGACAGAGCATGTGTCAGTGATGTTCCTCCACATCTCAGTGAAGGAAATAATAAACATCCATCAGTGCTACTAGGAAGGGGCGTGGTAGAGGTACATCTTTATGTGGAACAGCAGCTGTGTAGTAGTTAAAATAGAAGGCTGAGAGCCAGGTCTTATCAGTTTATCCTCAGCTCTGCTGTAATCTTCTTCTTATCATTAACCTTGCATTAGTCTTTCAGTGGCATGTCTCCCTCCCCCAGCCCTAAGCAATTTAGGATTGTTGAAGATGGAATTTTGGCCTTGGGTGGAGTGCTCATAGCACCTCTCTTTTGGCACCCACTGCACGTGGTTGAAGCTCCCTTCATCATCTCTTTTGCAGTCAGGGAAAAGAGGTAGATGTCAACCTGACCTTCTTCTAGTAAGAGGGTTCTCACTCTTAAGTTGGGCACCAGAGTAAGGATCCTTTTGTCTTTATTTGTCTGATAATAAATATCACATAATTCTTCCCAATGCTTTTAAATGTACTGCAAGTAACTAATGATTTATTATCGTAAAAATAAATGCAACAGAATTGTTATAAATTCAGGTAGGCTGATGGGTGAAATGAAGCTTTGCTCCTCAACTCTGTAGAAGTACAAGACCTCCATCGTTCCCCCACCAGGACAAAATGAGTGGATGATAAAAATTATGTTTCTTGAGGAACCTTAGTTCATGTGACATCCACTCTGTGTCTGCTCTGCCCAGGCACTAAACTCTTTAACCAGTCTTTAGTGCTGTGTGTGAATAATATCTAATATACTGGGAACTTATCTCCAAGAAATCTTGATACTATCACGGTGCAAGTAACAAATAACACTGACAAATATTATCAATTTGTTCAAGGCCTGGAACAGATGATTTTGGTGCTACTGTTTCATGCTCAGAAAGTGCTGGTGGCAAGGCAGAAGCCTAACCACTCATCTTGTTCTCTGATTTCTTCTCCCTTTCCTCTTCTTCAGCAGCAGATCAAGAATGTAACCACAGACTGATGCCTGTGGTGCAGAGCTCTTGGGGCTTGCTGTCTGTGTGCTGCAGCAAGCTGATAAAAAAAAAGGAACCTCAACAACAACAGCAAAGAAGGAAAAATTGTTTTCTTGCCCCCTGTGGAATGGAGACCTGGAGGCAGGCAGGAGGTCTTGGTGTCTGGAGGAGTCAGCATGGCGTGAGGCCTGTGACTGCCTTTGTCATGTAATTGTCATCATGGTGGGCCAGGGATTGCAGTGGTTCAGGGAAAAGCTCCATCCATTTCTCCTGGTGGTTCTTTGTGTGGTTACAGCAGGGGCTGGAGCATCCCTTTGTGCAGCCCTGGCATGACTGAGAATGTGTCTCAGCTTGGTGAGCTCTGTGTGTCAGGGAGCAAGGGAAGAACTAAATCTTCAGGAAGGCTTCTCCCTCCCCAGCTTTATGGAAAGTGGTTGGGGGAAGAGGGAGAGAAAGAGTTATAAGGTCAGGTACAGATCTCAGACAGGTACGTGGGGAGAGAAAAGGGGAGGAGAGTGGTGAACATGATATGCCCAGGGCTCATCCTGCATGGAATTGGAAGAGCTCCGTGCAAGAGCTCCAAAGTTCCTCAGTATAGATACAACCAGGAGGGATTTTTTTATGGTCTTCAAGGACTTCTTTTTCATGGGCACTCTTCTATTGTGCTTTTTCATTCCTACCAACCATGCCGTGTTCACAGTAACAGTCAAGGGGTTACTGAAGGTCTTTTTGGGAACTAGATGAGCCAACCTTGGCAACAGGATTTGTAAAATATCTAGTTTAGCCATGGTTAGACTGTTATAATTTAAAATTATCCAAAGACTGAGGAATCAGCCTGGAGAAAAAGGACCTGGGGAAGTGATTGTCTCTCTGTATTGGGCACTGGTGAGGCTGCACCTTGAATACTGTGTTCAGTTTTGGGCCCCTTACTACAGGAAAGACATTGAGGTGCTGGAATATCTCCAAAGAAGGGCAACAAAGTTATGGAAGGATCCAGAGAGTAAGTCTCATGAGGAGCTTCTGAGGGAACTGGAATTTTGTAGCCTGGAGAAAAGGAGACTGAGAAAATACCTTAATGCTCTCTACAATGGCTTGAGAGGAGGGTGTTGCAAGATGGGAATTCATCTCTTCTTCCAAGTAACAATAGAACGAGAGGAAACAGCCAAAAGTTGTGCCAGGGGAGGTTTAGATTGGATATTAGGAGAAATATTCCCACTGAAGGGGCTATGAACCACTGGCACAGGCTGCCCAGGGAAGTGGTTGAGCCACAATCCCTGGAGGTGTTTAAAGGAGATGTAGATGTGGCACTTAGAGATGTGGTTTAGTGGGACTTGGCAGTGTTAGGTTTACAGTTGGGCTCAATGATCTTAAAGGTCTTGTCCAACCAAAATGATTCCAGGATTCTGTGAAATACAACTTCTTTCTCTTCTTTGGGGTGACCACTCCATAGTCTAGAAGATGCCCCTTTTGGGAAGCTTTCACAAATGTCCAATTTAAATACTCTCATTTTCTATCTCATTATTTGTGTATTAATCCCTTTGTATGCTTAAAATGCCCCACTCCTCCAAAGTTCCATCTCTCCACCTTACATATTTACCTCTCTAAGGAAATATGTGATCCTTTTCCATACAAGAGTTTTTAAGTCAAGCCCAAACAATCAACCACAGAATTCTTTAGTGGTCTGCAAGACTACAGAGCAAGGATATGTCTATGTTGGACTCACAGCAGAGATTGCACTACTAAGAAGGAATTTGTGGTAAAAGAGTTAGCTCAGGTGGTAGATTCTCTGTGGGATGCTAAAACACTCCAGAGAAGTAGGACTGGTTTGCCTGTGCTGTTGAAGCTAAATCTGGACCAGCCCATAAAATAAACTGGCTCTGATATTTCTGTGCCTCTTCTTTTTTTAGAGTGAAGTCTTTAGTCTTGAAGCAGTCACTTCTGACACATTCACCTGTGTGTTGTGGGATGCAGCAATAATCATCAATTAAGAGCTTAATCTATTACAGGTAACAGGATGGACCTGTACATCATCATAACTTTAAAATGTGGGGTATTGATGGATCTATGCACAAAAGTCTTGTTTCTTCACTACCTAGCCAGGGATTTAGTCTGTAAACTCTGGAGCCTCTCCAGTGTTTCAGGAGGCAAATGGGCTGCAAAGGTTTTTTTGCAAAGCATCTTCCTTACAGACAGATTCCCAGGGCTGGGCCTGAAGGGAAAGACATGAAAATTTTTGCATGGAAATTCTTATTAAAATGGCCAGAACTGAAAATACCAAAAAAGCCACTAACACAAACATTATTTTTATTTTCAGGAAATTCCAGTATCAACTCCTCTGGTTGTTTTTGGCCCAACTGGAGTCAAAGGCAGTGGGCAGTAAAGTCTTCAGTGCCTGTTAGAGAGGCAAATTCTCTGCCAGTAATCTTTTAGTTCATGTTGGGGTTTTTCTGGTGCTTTTTTTTTTTGGTTTGGTTTGGGTTTTTTGAAGAGAAAAGTACAGTGTTTCTTGGCTATGGTCTCCTCAAAGTGGGTTTCTTAGCCAATCTTAAGGGGATTTTTTTGGCTGGTTCCAAGGAGAGGGGTTTTCTCTGAGTGATATTTTTTCTTCTCTCCAAGTATTCCTGATGCCTCTGCTTGCACTATGCCCTTCCAAATCAATTCTAAACATATTTCCTGTCTTTTTATAGCATCATCACCATTGATATAGTAGGTGACAGCATTAATATAGTGGGCAGGTATAGGAGTGGTGAGCATGAGATGAAACTTTGATGAGGGAACTATGAAAACCATTCAAAATGGTATCTAAGATTTTACTGGGTTTGTCTTAATAGCTTGAGTTCACTGGAGTTTTGTCCTGTTTGCCTCCTGCAGAAAGGGAGGGTTCAGAGAGGAGCTAAATTATACCTCAGCAATGGGAGGAAATTCAGAATTAGGCAAGATGAGGAGTTTGCATCCTAATCTTTTTCATTATTTCAAATCAGCCTGGGGATTCATCAATGGGTGACCCAAGGGTCCCAAGGGTCCTGAAGTCATAAGTCAGACCTCTCAAAACCACAAAACAAGATGAAAAAATCACAAGACCTCAAAAATGTATGTTTTGTTCCTTTTCCTCCAAGATTGTAGGGTACATTTCAAAGTTCTTTACAGTCACAGATATTAAGAATTTTTATACAATAAAAAAGAATAAATTAGATTCTCAAGTAATCACTTGCCAGGATCAAGGTCCTCCAGAAACACCCCAAATATCACCATATGAACTATAAAATCCTGGCAGCTGGCAGTGGTAACTTTCAGAGAGAAATTTTGCTGGCCTGTAAGCTGGGATGTGTTTTCCTGGCCATTGAGGGTTAAAACTCACTGAAATTCTAGTGAAACCTGGGGTGTTAATCCACATTAAGGAGATCTGAGGAAAACAAGTGCCTTAATCCCTGCAAACCCAGCAATAAAGTTGTTACTGCCTGCCTACATATGTACCTCATGGACCATTCATCTGAGCAGCAGATGAACCAGTCAGGATAGCAGAGGACTCACTAAAACAAAAGTCCAGAATGTTCTTTCCCTTGCATTTTCCCTTAAATTCCAGCAAGTATTACAGGAAGTCCTGAATTTATCTGAGATAAACTGCAGGTGCCTGCTCTTTCAGACTGTACTTTCACATGTGTTTATTTTTACCTACTGCACCATCAGGACTACTGAAAAATATGTCCAGTCACTTCTTGGTCTAAGTTTATGGCGTGTTCCCACCCTTCAGATTAACTGCTTAAGCTCAGCAGAACAAATTCTGATTTGACTCCTAGGAAGACCCCAGACCCAGCTCCCACAAGCACCTTGTCTTTGGCTCTTTGCTGAACACCTGGAGCAGCAAAGGGCATTGGGCAGCAAGGGTGATGTGCAAATATGATGCATCTGGGTAAAGGCAGGAGTCAGCTCTTAAAGCTGGAGTTCAGAGAGATCTCTTTCATTCATCCATGGGAGAAGGCCTCATTATAATTGTTCAAGCCTGACTGGATTACATCACTTTCCCCCTCATTTCACTCCCTCCCCGCTTGCCTCCCTCCTTTTATTTACACCCCTTGTTCTGCAGCACTGGTGAGTGGGAGCTGCCTTAATGATGCATGCTGATCACTTCATTCCCCACTGTCCCCCCTCCACCACCTCCCCCAGTGCTTTGAAGTGTGCTCAGGTCTTGGGCTCCAGTTCAGAGGTCACTTTGTTTATTTATGCAAAGCTGGCTCATCTGTGAAATGGGGCTTTCAAGGCCTCTGACATCAAAGACTCCAAAGCTGGTCCCATCAAGTCAGAGCAGGGACAGGCCTTGCATTATAACCAATTGAAGCAACTTTGTGAATCACAGAGAAATATTACAGCTATATTTTTACTTCAAAAACTGGACTGTTGGTTTGACTCATGGTTGGATGCCCAGCACGTAGTATTGGCCTGAAAAGCAGTCATACCCTTCAGCTAACACACAAACCTTCATGGAGAGTCTGTGGGTAAATAAAATTTGATCCTGGCTGGGTAACAGTCTGTGAATATTTCCCATCAGTTTCTCTCAGAGCTGTACTGTTAAGCAGAATTTTCCATTTATTTTAACTTTTAAGAGGGAATGGAATAATTCTGCTATGGCAATAAACAGTAACTATTCCCTGCTTATGTGGCACTCTTTGGATCTTAGGATCCTCCAAGTGCTCTGTCAGCTGGTGGAGTTAGATACAGACATCACTTTTCTGCAGAAATCCAGCCTGCTCTGGGACAGGGGGTAGACCAGAAAGACGTGTGGCAGGCAAAATTCAGAAAGCATCATGGGTTTTGAGGTGAGAAAGGATATTTTTTCCATAATGTCAGCACTGACAGTCAGAGCCTGATGCACTTGGATGTGTGAAGTCTCATGCAGAAATAAGCCTGTGACTGAATCTTTTAGCCCCACCACACACTTCCCCAGCACAGCACCAGCTTCTTGGTCCTGGGGCACCTTAGAATGAGATTCTGAAGCAAGAGAGTAAATGGCTGGAGAGCAGCTGGGGATCACACTACTGGGATGGTATTCCTAAACAATGGGATGATGCATCTGGATCCATCCTGACCTCATCTTGTAGGGCCAGGTGTGGCATTTAGAGGGGAAGGATCTACACAAGTTTTTTCTGTCTCCAAGTCTATCACTTGACAGGATATTGGAGCCATCCATTTCAGGTTTCTTCACCAGCCAGGATGCTTTCTAACACCATGGAGCCCAACTGTACAGTGAGGACACCTAAATCATGCGTATGTTTTCATGCCCTCAGATACTCATGACATAAAATTAGTCAGTGATTATTTTTCAAGGCAGGTTTTCCACTTCAGCTTCCAACTGGCTGCTCTCCTAAGCCTATGACAGTGTCCAAGAACTCCAGTATGGGCTGACCTTCCAATATAGGTCACAGAAAAGAGAGCTTGTAGGAAACTTCAGCAGCTCATCCTTCTTAGCCCTGCCTCTTGCCATAATCTGCTGGCAGCAAAGCTGCCCGTGCTGCAGAGCTGCTCTCTGCTGCCCTTTGCCTGCAGGCTGATTTTTTGGTATGTACTCAGCATCCTGACCTGCCTGCCTCTGTGGGAGCTGACAAGAGTGTGAATAAGAAATCAGCTTATTAGGTCATTTTTGAGTATAGCTGAGACTCATGTGATTTCTGCTATTCACTCATCGTTTTGTATGCAGGTCATACATATCTGAGTGTGGCTCATTTTTTCCAGGTCCAGTCTGTCTAATAAAAATGTTGCCAGGCCAGTTGCATTTATGAAGGTTGGGGTAACGTGAAGAGCAGGTCTCCAGACCTGGCACTGTGAACCAGGCTTCACACTCCAGGTTTGGGCTGAACCAGACACCTTTGAACATTCAGGAAATTTGGCTTTGGTTTGAGTGCAATAGATCCCTCCTGAGGAGTGAGCAGGCTGACAAAAACGTGCTTATGGTATAGAAAGATATTGAAGATATTGAGCCTTGCTAGCACAGAGACCAGAACAACTGCAAAAGCGTTTCCCTACCCTAGGAAACCACTTGATATTAAAATTCAAAGAAAAAAAATGTCTTCAGAAAAGGGGGAGACAGATTCTTTCCATTTAGCCCCAGTCCTGACTTTGGATGGAACAAGTGTACGCCAGATCTTGGTGGTATCTGAATTAGACAGAAGTCTTCCATCCTAAGGGTGTTCCTGAGATATGTCTCCCACAATGTTGTTCCACTGTATGTAATAATAAGGTCTTTTTTTGGCTCTTTGAAACCACAGCTCAGTCCTTAAGACACCCAAGGTGACAAAGGGGAGGTTCAAATCCCTCTCTGAATGCAGCAGAAGAGGGACTTGACTCTGGGTCACTCACATCCCAGGTTGAGGCTTTAGCATTTTATCACTGGTTCTGCTGCCTCACTCACACTTTTGACCAGAGATACTGGAAGTCTTCCCAAAAGGAGTTTCATCCATGATATCAAGAATAAGCTTTTTTCCTACAGTTCTCAAGTGTGAGAATGCTTTAACATCTCCCTCCTGGTGTGCAGCTCTGGGCATGAGAAGGAGTAGTTTTTGCTCTAAACGAGTTTCCATGTTTATGACAATTCCCCCCTCCACCACTGAGACTTATGCTATGTGTTGTTGTTAACATTATCACCTTCCTAACACAAGTGAAAATGGCTCCAGTAGTTCTAAACCAACACAGAATGTATAAATGCATGCAGTTATTTATTTCAGTCTTGATCTTCCACCAAATTATCTATTTCATAGGCTCAGCACGGTGACATTAGTTATCTTGATCTCTTCCCCCAAATGATTTTTCTGGGTTTAGTAGGTTACTCTGCAGGTTTGTGATTTGGCAGGATAACAACCAAGGAAGCATCTTCAAAGGGTCAAACAGATTCAGAACAATTTTACTTACATCAAAAGCTTGGCAGCCTGTCAGGAGGTGCTGAGAAGGCCAGTCAGTCCTTGTGTGTAGGCAGGAGGGGTGCACATGGGCTGACATACTGTAACATGAGGCAGGAGGCAAGGGAGGATGTACTGCTCTTTGTACATCAAGCTGAGTAGGATTAAGATGTAATTGACAGAACATTGCCACTTAAATGTCTTAACCACTTTTAAAATATTCAGCAGTTAACAACGGGCAAAAATCCTGTATCTCTGACCACAGATTTTATTTCTTCTTCATCACTCAGTACATTTTTCTAATTGTGTGAAGGGATTTACTAAGTTCTCTGTCAGACAGCATCCAAGATTTCATGCGTAGCACTACTGATATTTATGTGAAAAGTGCCAGAAGATAATCGGTTCAGTATTTTTGACTGAAAGGAGACAATCTGTCATATGCAAGCCATCATCTGTAATGGGGATATTTGTATTCCCTGCTTTCTGTTAGCCAAGGCTGTAAAAATATATTTGTAAAACACAGCACATGGGTTACTCATCTGTAACACAGGCTGTGGGCCAGCAGCCTCAGAGAGCCTGGATGGGGCTTTTCTGCTCACAGCACCACCTGAGAGTTGATGTTGCCTGAGTGTGATGCATTTCAGGCTGCTGGAGCCCCTGGAAAAGCTGCTGGGTTTCCAGAGATGGATGGAGGGTGAGAGGGAGGTGGGAAGGGGCAGTCGGCTGGAGGGAGCTGCTGAAGTAAGCACTCAATGTGCTGCTGCCCTGAAAGTTTTCTTTTCCCCTGGAAGTGACAGCTGCACATACCTCTGGGAGAAACTGTGCTGGAGTCACCACAAGGAGAAGGGAAAAATCTGTCCAGAAAGAGGGGGGACAAAGCCATGTGGTGTTGCAGCCTCTCTGCTTAAGGGACAGTGGCAAACGAGATTACAGCTGGGGAGAAGGGATGATTTTCCAAAAGAGAGGAAACCTTGGTTGGGGTTAAACACACACTCTTCTCACAAGGAAAAAAAAAACCAAAAACCTGCAAGCAAGTTCACAAACCAAGCACTATTTGAGAACAGCCCAACTTTACAAACAACTGTAAAGAGCAGCTCTCCTATTTGTACGTTTTGAGGGGGACCATGGTCATGTATAAACTGAGATAAAATTTCCCTCTCTACCACAGAGACTGCAGCAAGAAAATTCCTCTCTTTTACTTCTGGGTTTTAAGAGTTGGGCATTTGGAAGGATTCATCCCTTGGGTGAGGTGTTTCCACTTCTCTCGATTTTTTTTTTAATTTTTTTTTTTACACCACTGTGGGGCACTTTCTCATTGACAGGAACTTTTTCCCAGCCTTCACTTGGCTTGTGTCTGAAAAATCACACTTGTCACACTTCAGTTCACTTTAGCTGGGAGCTGAGAATCTCTTGATCCAGAGCTATGGCTGCTCCAATTGTAGAGCCTTAGAAGAGCCACTCTTTGTTGCACAATCATCCATAGGTGACAGAAGTTCCTCAGGTGGAATTCCCTCCTGGTGTGCTGCATTGCTATAGGAGGATGCTCTGAGCTGAGTTCTTGTGAAGTAGAAATCAGGCTCTTACTGAAGGAGGGAAATGCCTCACATACAGGCACTACTTGGGTTGCAGGTGGAGGCTCAAGGCACTCCTTGGCTTCCTTATGGAGACTTTTAGGTGGCCATATCATAGTGGGAATTTGAGGTGGAGTCTGCTGGAAAGGTAGGGGTTTCACCTTGTGGTGATTTCTATTTCTCCCAGCACTCCAGGGGACAGAGCTGAGGTCTTGGTGCTGCCCTGGGGTAGTGGTATAGACAGCTAGAGTGTCAAGGGACAAAGTGAAGTCTTGGTGATACAGGGGGATGGGTGGTCTTAATTTAAAAAAAAAAAAAACAAACCACAAAACAGCTTTTCCATTCTGTATGCCTTCTCCAGCCATAGCTTTGCATTCTGTATCCCTTGAGGACTCATTTGACCCCAGACCTCTTTGCTTTCCTGATTTTGCATGGAACTGAAAGGGGAATTAGTGGCCCTAATTCCACTGCTTGTTCCCTGTGTGACTGATCATATAAGTCTTTCTCCACCTCCTAGGTTTAATTAGCTGTAATATTGATTTATGCCATTATTTGCATAGAAGGTACAACAGATCAGCTCCTCTTAGGGATTAGCAACCTGTAAATATAAACAAAGTGGCTTTTGTGTGCTATTAATGGAAACATTGATTAATCTCCCATTGCTTTGGTAGCCTGCCACAAAGCTCATAAAGCAGCAAATTAAAATGTTCATTAAACGGGACAGGCTGGAAGTGTCAGGATGTGGATGCCAAATGTACATTGAGTGTGTTGCAGTTGCATGGTGCCTCCAGGAGGAAGTGCAAACTCTTGTCATTGTCCTGTTGGAGACCTTTTTAACATCTGCCCTTTCCTTTCCTTTGCAGATGATGCCAGCTCAGGGAAGGATAGCCAGGTACCTGAAGGCTCCAATGGAGAATATGAAGATCATTCTGGGAAGCAATGGGGTAAGGCACAGGGTATGTTTTGGGTTTTCCTCAGTTCTTGGTTTCGTGCTGTTCAGGCAGCACATTTCTTGGTTGCTGAAGGAAAAGGAAGGCAGCAGGACTGGAGTGAGTTCTCCCTACAGATGGTCAGATAATAAACAGAGTGTCAGCTGGATGTGTTGGTATGAATGGATCCCATCCAAGAGTCCTTCTGCAAAATGCAGCCCGTGGTCCACTCCAGGGCCCCCTGCCATCTACCCCAGCATGGTTCTCCCTTGTATTTGTTTTTCTGGGCAGTGACTTTCTTTTGCATGTGCAGCTATTATGGCTTTCATAGAGTCTCTATAAAAGGCAGATTGACTTTTACAGCAATATTTCCAAAAGCCTTTGGTGCCAACGTAACACTTCTCCCACTGAGGGCAAATGGGAGGTCTGACTTCACTTCAGGAGAATTAGTATTAGGCCAAAGCTGAGTTTTTGTGGTTTTTTTTTAATTACTCTCTTTTAGACACCTGCGTGAACTTTTCTAAACCCTGGACTGTTCAAGCTTTGGATTTTGATGCTGTTGCAGAGCTTTGGGGAACTGCTAAAATCTCCCTTGGAATAGGTTCTGAATCACCACAAGACTTGCTGTTCAAGCTTTGGATTTTGATGCTGTTACAGAGCTTGGGGAACTGCTAAAATCTCCCTTGGAACAGGCTCTGAATCACCACAAGACTTGCAGGTCCAAAGTTTGGTCCAAGCACTCCTTGAAGGACAATGAGTTGTCAGGCTGAGGCCAAACAGCTTTTGGGTATTACTGACAGGAGTGCAGTGTGAGTTGGTGACCTCGAGGGATGAAGCACATCATTTCCATTTTTCTCTTGCAACTTCTTTTAATTTTATAATACAGAGGTGCCTTTGTACCACCACATTCATGGCCAGGGAGTAGCCTCATAGCAATGGTAGGGATGGAACCTGTCATCCTTTCATCTTGTGAGTCCCCACCACTTGAGGTGAGGCCATATTCCTTCAGGATCTGGTAAGCAAGGGATTTGGTTTGCTGTGGTGTAGTCCAGTCCCCCATTGCCTGGGGGAGGCAGTGCCATAATAGCTTTGAACTACAGATTTAGCTGAGACTGAGCTTGCTCTGGCAGAGGAAGCAGTCTCATCTAGAAGATGTCCCTGCTCACTGCAGGAGGATTGGACTAGATGACCTTTAAAAGGCCATTCCAATCCAAACTATTCTATAATTCTGGGATTCTATGGAAAAGGGCTACAAGATTTTAGAGTTAGGAAAAGGGTAGCTTAGATAAGCTCCAGGCCAGGAGTCCTTCAAGAGGGATTCAGCAGCTAGGAAGAAAAGCTGCCATCACTCCAATATTCATTACCCTGGTGGAGGCAGAAGCAGACATTTAATGTCATGGCAGATTGGCTCATGGTAGAGCTAGTGGATGATGACCAATGCAACAGTAATAGTATTAAAAAAAGATGAAAGCACTGCTGAAACCATTGATAATGTCATATCAGGTCATGTCTTATGTGTGCTGCCCTGACCCAATCCTTTGTGCTGCGGAGTGTTCCTGCACCTCTGCTTTTTCCTCTTTTTCTTCCTCCTCTCTCCTCTCCCCAAGCAGGGAAATGGCTGGGAGAGGTCACACCCCCACCCAAACCCTTTCCATCCCAGCAGTGTTCACCAGCAAAGTGCTGGTGTGAGCTGGTGTGCAGGGAGGGTCAGTGTGTGTCTGCAGGTCTCTGGAGAAGGAGCAGAGGTAAAAGAGCAGGGTTTTTTTGCAGGGTCCTGGGCCCTAAAGAAGTGGAAAAAGAGAAGCATGGTAAAAACCTTCCACTTTGCTTTCCAGCTACCACCATGGACTGGTATCACTGTGAAGAGGTCCTGCCCTCATCAAGAGCAGGAAGCTGCTGGTGGGAAAGACAAGACACTCCCACCCACTTGTTTCCACAACTGACTGAGCTCTTCTCTAAAAGACTCGAAAGTATTTCAGCACTTAGTTGTATCATGACACTTTTTTTTGTGCAAATGCCATAAAAGATTGCAGTGGTAGTGTCCATCTCTGTGTGGAGGTAACTGTGGCAGGTCACAGCAGACTTCATGTTTTAGCTGACCACCTCACTTTGTGTGAGCAACATCTGACAGGAGCCCTTGGAACTGATCCTTGCACCTCCTTGTGTCCCCCAGTGAGAGGAGGATGCTGAATTCCTTCCTTCCCAGGCCTTTGTGCCAACAGCCTTCTCTTTTATTGAGTTTTCATTAGCCTGAACAAATCTTCGTGGTAAACAGCATTTCAGCAAGGAACCCATATACAACGCTGTCTCTTTTTCCTCATCCACTTGTGTTTTGCCTTCCTCGCGTGTGGCATAATTTATACTGTACAAATGTGCAGTTCATGTTTATGAAGCAAATGCCAAGTGATGTGGAGGATAACAAGCATGTGAAATATAAATAACACAGAGGCACTTTGTTATGGCCTTCATTGGCACTCTAACAAGCAAAACCTTCTGTAAATGGTACAGATTTGGGGACAGACATTTACTAGCACCAACTGAAAAGAGACTTTTTATGCCTCTCACACTGCTGCTTCTCCCTCTTTCTCCTTTGTGCTTGCTGGGTCTCTTTTTCTCTCTTATGTGTGTGTGTCTCTCTCTCCTTTTTTGTTAACTGGCTTTTCTAAACTTTTCCAATTCAGGCTTTTGTCAAGGAGACATTCAGGACTGTGTAAATGGGATCTGGTTTCAGCATATTGCATACAGCCTGGAGTAGCTTTTGAGACCACATAATCACTTAACCTTCTTTAAACAGAAGAAGAAAGAAAGACAGAAAGAGCCAAAGAAGTTTAGCTTTACCTGTAGTTTGGTATGTATCTGGGCAACAATGTATGAGGAGTGAATGCAAAACTCCAGACAGATTCGTGGGAGTCACAGTGGGAGGAAAACCAGAAGCTTTACAGGCCTGCTTTTTGGGGGATGAAAGAGACTTTCTGTCTTGCAATGCCCTTACTGAGCAGGGATATCACCAAGTCCTTCTGAAATATTGCTGTGTAAGCAGGGAAGAGGTAAGGGAAAGGGAAAGCTTATGGTCACTCATGACTATTTACTCTACATGCTTGGTGTGACTGTTCTGCTTTCAACTGCTCTTTAACATGTTAGTCTCAACCCAGGAATCTCATCTGGTGAGGTTCTACCCCTACCTGGACCTGCAGTTCCTGGTCTCAGAGTATATTACTTCCATATTAAAGGATAATAAAGGTTTAAACCCATTTCACGGCTGGGTCTTTATCTCTCCACGCTCCTTGTGGACACTCAGGTGATTCCCACAGTGACAGCACCTCTCCCAGGGCTCAGACAAGCTTCAGCAGGTCATTACCCACAACATTCAGCTCTGACAGGGTTAATTGTCTCTCTGGGAGGGGGATTGGTTTTTCTGGGAGGGTGCCTCCTCTTGCAGCAGCCTCCCAAGAGAATACCCAGCAATCTACACACCAGGACCTGTGCAAGGGGTCAGGATGTCACACTTGCTGCTCAGCTGTCATGGCAAGGACTTTCAGTGCCAGAGTTGCTCCCGTTCATTAGATTACACATGAAAGCCTCTGTACAGAGAGTAAAGCATTTCTGAGCAAGAGTTTGAAATAGCATGAAATGGCTGAGACCCAAAATGACAGCCAAGGGGGCAAGGGAAGCCTGCTGTGACAGATGGTTTTCCCGATGGAAAAGGACTCTGAAGAGAGGGGTATGCCAAAGGGTGTCTTCTTCCAAAAGGGAGGGATGCTGGGCAAGGCTGCAGGGAGGTGAGAAGTAAGGGATGTGTTCACAGACCTCACAGGGCAAATAGCTGTAGCTCCCCAGTGGTTGGAGAGAGGAAGCTTCAGACCAGCCTCCTCCACAGACCAAAGCTCCTCGATCCCAGAGCCTCCTGGCCTTCAGCTCTGGGCAGCAGGGCTGGCTCTGTAGTAGGGTGTCCTGGTTTGAAGAGGACACAGAGAGTCCCACTGAGCTGCCCCGTGGCAAACATATTGATACCCAAAGCTCAACCTTCTTAGGTTGCTTGGTTTTGTTATATGCGACTGAGGATGTGGCTCTTCAGTTGCCAGTGGTATAGGCCAGTGGTGATGGGCATAATTCAACCCAGTAGGCCACTTATTACCTATTTCTCTTATTTCCCACAAAATAGGATCAGGGAGAATTTACCAGGATGTTGGATGACTGCCTTTTTGGGCTGAAGAGTAAGATTATGGTAAGCAAGGAACAGGGTTCAAAAGCAGGGAGAGAAATCTGTTGTGAGGATGCTGAATGCACTTGGAGGAGAAACTGACTTTGCCAAAATAAAAAGAGAGGTGAATTTGGCCAGGAGTATTTTGGGTGTAGGAGGAGAGTGCCAAGTGGGAGTCGGAAGTGGTGTTGATCTCAGCAGCAGACTGCAGTTAGAAGTGCCCTGGGACTGGCATTGGATTGAAGTAACTGAAAAATCTGTAATTTGAAGTACAGACAAGCTTGAATTATTAGACAAGCTTTAACCTTGCAACAGATCAGGATCTATTGTTTCAGCTGTCTTAAAAGTTTTTGCAAAGATCTTTTCTACTCTATTGATTTGTTAGACCAAGTAACAACTTTACAAGAAGACTCTTTGAATTGTCAGAATAGCTATTAGGGTGTAAAGGTGCCACCTCTTTTGCCTCAGGAATTCTGACTTAATCTGAACTAAACTTAGGTGAAGTTGATAGTATAAGCTTCAGATTTTGTCAGGTGGGGACCTTGCATGTCTGTTCTTCTTGTCACTGCCATTAGAAGTACTGGTGATCTTCATTCAGGGACAAGGTACCTACTTTACTCCATGAATGTGTACCAGCACCTATTCCTTCAGCTTCCCCCATTCTGGGGACAAACTGGCGTAAAGTATCTCCCAGTACCAAGCTCAGTGTTTTTAATTGGATCTTCCCATTTATTTAAATTTATTTAAATTTATTTTTTTATTTTTTATTTTCTTTGGGCCTTTCAACATGAATGCTTCATAAATTACTGTTGAATGAATTGCATACATTTCAGCTCAGATCAATGTGCAAAAATCCGGTGCAATTCTAAGACTTTGCTTGTCATTGAAAAGGTGTTGGCTCTTCATAAGTCCTATTAAAGGCAGTGAGAACTAAGGAGCAAAACATCTTCAGAGCATTAAGCTTCATCAGCTTGTCAAGGAGCCTGAGATTTTTCTTAGGTCTTAGCTAAGGGCTTGCAGTTGTGGCACAGAAAGGGGTAACAATGTTAATGTGATTATGGGGCTGCATTTTGCTTTCGGCTACAGTCAAGTGGTTTGGGTATTATTTTATGATTCAATTGCCTTATGGAGACTGAGAACTACCAGTGTGGTGTTATGCTGATGGCTAATGCTGTGTCCATAGCAGTCCAATAACCACTGAGCTGCCTCGGGCTGGCTAGTGCCTCCTTTCTAAGCAAATCAGTTGGAGCAGATATGAGAGACAGTGATACTGGTACCAGTGGGGCTGCCGGGTGTCTCTCAAACAAATTTGTCCATCACAGTTGACAGAAGTATCTTTCTTTGCACACCTTTTGCTCACCACAGTCAATTTTTCACACCTTTTGCAGCCCGACCCCGCTTCACCCAACCTGCCAAGATGAGACGGAGAGTGATCGCCCGTCCTGTTGGCAGCTCCATCCGCCTGAAATGCGTGGCCAGTGGGAACCCCCGGCCTGACATCACGTGGCTGAAGGACAATAAGCCCCTGACACCCCAAGAGATTGGGGAGAACAAAAAGAAGAAGTGGACGCTGAACCTGAAGAACCTGAAGCCAGAGGACAGTGGGAAATACACCTGCCGAGTCTTTAACAAAGTCGGGGAAATCAACGCAACGTACAAAGTTGAAGTAATCCGTAAGTGAAGCTGCTGGGGTGGAAAAGCTGGGGGGGGAACTGTGCAAAGAGAACTGGCTGAGTGATGAGAGTGTGATGGCAAGTGTGCAGGGCTGATAGCTGGACATGGAAATGGGGAATTGTTAAAAACAGCAGAAAAAACATTATTGAAGCTCATAGAATGGTGTGGGTTGGAAGAGTCCCTAAAGATCATCTAGTTCAAACCACCCTGAAGTGCTCAATCAATCCATAGAAGTGCTCAAGACCAAGTTGGATGGGAACTTGAGCAGCCTGGTCAAGTAGCAGGGTGGTTGGAACTAGCCAATCCTTTAGGTCCTTTCACACCCAAAATGAGGAGTGATACTTGGGAAACAGTCATCTCTGAGAGCACCTGCATGGTGAAAGTTCACCATTTCCCAGTTCAATTCAAGGACAAGCTGAGAACAAACTAAGAAAGCCCTTTCTAGTACAATGGAGGAGGAGTGGAAGTTTTTAGGATGGCCCGGATTACTCTGTCAGAGTAGTAATAGGTTGAAAACAGTAACTGAAAACTTAATCTAGATAGCTGTAATAGCAGGCCCACTTCATTAGAGAATTCTCCCAAGGCAATTAGTAGAAATCTTATGACTAAAGTGAGACAAGGCTTTAGGGTCAGCTTTTAAAAAACCTTTGGACATCTGAAGGTTCAGGTGGGTACAAATGAGATACTAAAAAAAAAAAAAATCCCACTAGAGTCCTGTCTTGTATCTTTAGATGCCTACATAGGTTTAAAGGTTCAGCCCTTAGAAGATGAGCTGTGGGGGATTACCCTGCATTGTGGTGGGGTAGATTAAATTGATCTTCTTACTATTTAGCTACTCTGATTCTTGGCCTCTAATCTTCTGTTTCCCCTATTATTACTAAAGATAATTATGCTCAAATCCTACCTAAGTCGACCAGAGAAGAGCTCTTCTTCTTAAATCATTGGGCTTTGTCCATGACATCATCAGAAGTTGTCATGGAAATGATTACTGAGCAGCCAGCTCAGGAAAGTGGAGAAGATGAGCCGAGTGGAGAGAAGATTGAATAACCTTCATTAATAAAGAACAGGGGCACAGAGGGCTGTTTCCATCCACATGGAAAGCACGTTGTTTGTCTGTGCATACATTTTAACATGAGAAAGTTTATCCCAGTGTGAAAGATTGTTCTTAAAGGTAAAGATCTGTTCTCTGATAAGTCCTTTCTCTAGAATTGTAGGAATTAAAATCACATGTGGGGAGCTCCATTGGGCTCCAAAGGCACAAACCTGCTGGACATCTGGGATTGATAAAGATGCAGCTGTGTGGAGACAGTAAAAACATGTGTTTACACTAAAACCAGGAGCAGAGGCAGGGAAATGAATCAAGCCCCATCCTAATGGCAGCTGTGGCATTTTCACTTCATCAAAACCAGACAGCACCAGGAACAAACCCCTTTCTGTGTTCCTGTTTATCTTGGTCTTTATCAACTTAAAGATGTATGTAACCTTTGTTTTCGTTAGCTTTTGCTGGCTAGGAGTGAAAACAGTAACCAAAGCTGGAACCAGACTCAAGGAGATAAGGGCATTAAGCACTTTTCAGACATCTTTCTATTTTTAACATAATTCTTTGGAGCATTTCAGGTTTTATTCAATTTCCTCCTTTTTTTTTTTTCCTCCTGAGCCTCCACTCCAAAGTCCTTCTTATCTTAGTCTCAGTCTCCCCAGCTGTGATTCCTGCTCTTAGTCCCAAGGCAAAGCCTATAGAGACCACTATGGTATTTTTGTTTCCCAAGCACATCTTTAGAGCCCTCATTATTGAAAGTATCCTGTGTTTTTAAAAGAGGGTCCATTGTTCCTTCCTCACAATCCAAAGCCAGTGCTGGTGGGAGATGTTTTGTTATGTGCTCAATTTAGCAGGGTGTGCAGTTAAATGCAGTTGATGATTGCCAGCAGTTACCACCCACTGTGATACCTTAATTTATCTCCATGCCTAGGATATAGGTTTGCAGTACCTCCTTGTCTGGAAACTTTGACTGCTTCCTCTGATGCTAGCACTAAAAAAAATAATATTCAAACATTCCTCAGAATGAGGGATATATTTTTCCTTCGACTTTTTGTGGTGTTGACACAACCCAAGGCTGCAAGGGATGGTCTTCTGAACCTCTTGAGTTTGATTTTCTTTCCTACCATCTTGTTTCTTTCATCAGCTGAGACTTGATGCAAAAAAATTCATGAGAAAGAAAATATTTTGTTATTGGCTAGAAAAGCAAAATCCCTCTTAGCTCTTCCTCCACAAAAATTTGCTCCATGGTGAATGTAGGGATGTGTAGACTGAAGAAAGAAATAAAAGCAGGGAGGTGAGGATGAACTGAAGTTCTTTGAGTAGTGCCTGTGGTTTCCCAGTTCCCCCAGCAGTGGATGACATGGCATGGGATGACTTCCAACTGTTTGGTCCCCAGTTTGGTCCCTGGCAGCTAACAGGCCCAGCAACAGATAACAGATCTTTCCTGAAGGACTGGAGACAAAATATGAGACAATATCCACAGCTGCCATTAGTACATGAGAGAGGGAGCCTTTTCATATACTGTTTTGTCTCTTCTTGGGGAACATTTGCAAATAGTAAAAGGATAACCAAAGTGTCTTTTACCCATCCCTCTTACCCCTGTCCCTGAACTGAGGGTAGCCACAGTGGTTCTCGTCTGGACTCTCAATAGATATGTACTGGTAGATAAACTATTAAAATACCAAGGTTGTGTCTGAGAATCTGTAGGCTCTGTCATATTCACCTGTAAATTGGGTCCTCCCAGATCACAGTGGGAAGAGACACAGCACCACAGAGTAATCCAGGCTGGAAGGTACCTCTGGAGGTCATCTGGTCCAACTCCCCTACTCAAGCAGGGTGACCTGTGTCCACTTGTCCAGGACCATGTTCAGGTGATTTTTCAATATCACCAAGGATGGAGAATCCACAACCTCTTTGGGCAACCTGTGCTAGTGCTTGATCACCCACACAGAAAAAAAGTGTTTCCTGATGTTTAGAAGGATCCTTCTGTGTTTCAGTTTGTGCTTCCTCTGGCCCTGTCACTGAGCACCAGTGAAAAAAGCCTGGCTTTGTCTTCTTTACACCTTCCCTTCAGGTATTTATGAACATTGATAAGACAGTGTTAGGGTCCTTTACATTGAAACATTTACAGTGAAATAATCCACTTCAGTTAACTGGTGTTCAGACCTGATCTATGGACAAATTTAATCCTGACCTGAGTTTTGGACTTTGACTCATCTCAGGTTATTTCTTTTCCTCTGGTCAAGACTCAAGAAAGACCCTGGTCAAGACAGCTCTGACCCTGTAGATTAAGATGCACCATTAATATCCCATTATTCTGGCATGTGGTCCTGAGACACAGGGATAAGTAGGAGTAGAAGGAAGGATGATCCCCATTATCATCTCATAGCTGCAGTGTAAAGCAAGGGAATGGGGAAAGTCATCAGTTCAGACTAGACTTGTATTTGCCTAAGAGCACACAGACCATGTCTGACATGTGGTACCAAGTAATACCACTGCAAATACCCAGATATAAATGTTTCATGAGTTACCTCAGAGAGCAGAAACACAGCAGAAGCATAAAAGCTTCTGTAGGAGAAGCTTAGGACCTTGTTTACCTTGCAGTCAGAAGGGTTGTATAGTATACAGAAGAGAGGGATGAAGAAAATCTTCCAAAATGTAAGAGCACCTTTTCTCCAAGTCTGATGCAGACGAAGTAAATTCCTCATTAGAAACAGGAAGATTGAGGCTCAGCATGAGAAAAGATTTGCTTAACCTCAGACAATGGAGGAGTTATCTGGAGAGCCTGCCTTGGGGCAGGGAGTTGGACCAGACAATTATTTTATCTCTCTCCTAAGCCTTTTTTCCTATGTATCTGCAATCACAAGTTAATGAGATTGGCAAACAACTTTTTTTTCATGGAGCTCCCTGTTGTTTTTTTGTGCAGAGAGGACGAGGTCCAAACCTATCCTGACAGGGACACATCCTGTCAACACCACAGTGGACTATGGTGGGACCACATCCTTCCAGTGCAAGGTCCGCAGCGATGTCAAACCTGTCATCCAGTGGCTGAAAAGGGTGGAATATGGCACGGAGAGCAAGTACAACTCAACCATTGATGTTGGAGGACAGAAGTTTGTTGTGCTGCCCACGGGGGAGGTCTGGTCTCGTCCTGATGGTTCCTACCTGAACAAACTGATGATTACTCGAGCCAAGGAAGAGGATGCAGGGATGTACATCTGCCTAGGAGCAAACACCATGGGCTACAGCTTTCGCAGTGCTTTTCTCACTGTCCTGCCAGGTGAGTTATTGCTCTTTTTGCCCCTGTGTGACCCAATAGCATCCTGGTATTTATTAACATGGCTACTGATGCCCATTGGGCTCCGTGGCCCCCTGTGATGCTGTGCTGGTTTAGGCTAACCCGGTTCTGATAAGAATGAGTGAGGGGTGAAATCAACCTTGATTTAAACGAGCCTCAGCTGAAAGCCTCTTGATGATGTTTCCTTTTCTCCCTCCATGTGGAATGATTCCAGTGAGGTGGAATAAAGTGAATGATCTGCTTCTCTCTGGAAGAAGAGCTGGGGAAGAATACTGCAGTTGCAGGCATTAGGTCACTTTGGTGATAGGGTGGAAGACATGAGAGGCAAACTGAATAGCAGCACAGTTTGCAGCCCTCTTCCCTTACATTTCTCCTTTCTCTTGATCTTATTTATATTGCTTTTACTGGTAAAAGGAAACAATGATACAGGCCCATAAAATGAGAGAAGAATAAAAACTCTCCTGGTCACAAGGAAAGGAAAAGAACAAGTGTGTGTAGAGAGAATGCTTGATTAGTTAAATTCTTACCCAGTGAACCCCTGGGGACCCTTGTACCAAACTCACAGCTGCCTCTTTCTCCCCAGGATTCAGAGCTGGTGGCCATGTCCAGCTGAGGCTGTATGGAGTGGTTTTGAGTCACACCATCCTCATTTTGTCACTGACTCCTTTGCCTCCTGGCTGTGCAGTTCTGCCTCAATAAATGTTTTTTATTGAAAAGGACATTTCTTTCTGCCTCATCTTGCCATCCTAATATAGCTTCAGATCCACCAGTCTTACGACAAAAATCAGTTTTACAGCTTTTTCTTCCGTTCACCACCACAAGGCCAACACAGCAAAGAGAGTGCAGGAGCTGGAGTCAATACCAGAATGTTTTAGCTTTCAGGTCTAATGGGATGTCTCCAGATAAGACACCAGTGAAAAACAGAGATTATTATCTCTTTCTGGCTGCTAGGACTGGTTTTCTGTGTAGGTAGTGAGGAAAATACTCATGACTCCAGTAGCTAGGGCAGCATGGATTCTTCTGCTCACTGACCAACAAAGCTCTGCATCTCTGCAGCCATAGGGAGTCACTGAAAACAGGTTGTAAAGTAAGAGAATGCTCCTGGTATCTTTTTCTGAATGTCTTAGATTTAGGACTAAACTGCAACTAGAAAGGCTGTCAATCCCAGGGAAAAGTCTGTATGGGTGGGAGGTAACTCAAAGCCTCTGTGAGTTTCTGCACCCTGGGAGACTGATCCAGCTCCCACTGCAATCAGTGAGAGACTTTCCATTGATTTAAATGGGACTGTAATGAGGCCTCATAGCAAAACCAGAGCCTGCAGGGCTGTTGTTATTGGCAGTCAAGGAGAAGGAGAATCCAGCTTGCCCTCAGAGACCAAGATGTGGTTGCAAGGCCATGAGTTAGAAAAACACCATTTTCCCTGTAAATCCACCAGATTTGATATAGCCAGCTCTGAAGAACAGCTTGGATGAATAGCAAAACACTTTTGTTTCAGCTCAGCCAACATGAAGACTTGTTTTTTGTGGTCAGCTGATGGGTCAGTAGTCTGAGTCAGTCTAGCTCTGAGCAGGGGGCTAGACCAGATGACCTTCAGATTTCTCTTCCAGCCTAAATTATTCTGTAATTGCCAGTGCTGTTGAATCAAAGTTTTGTCTATTGAGGTCAACAGTATAGGTCCTTCTGACTTCAAAGAGACCACTGGTATATATTTAACATTTCAAATGAGCCATAGGATTATTTATCAAGGAGAGAAAAAGACATTGGTGTCTTAAAGAAGTTTGATTGGACAGTTAAGTGATACATGATTGAAGATAACGTATTGGGTGATTTGGACAGCCTGTGGTTTTCAAAGTTTCTCAAGTGTCTCCCTGAAAGCTGAATTCTGTGCCTATGTGGTTTTCTGGGCTTTGGAAATCTCAGCTTTGGAAATCCCAGCTGGTAGCTATCTAGATGGGGATTTTGGTAGCTAGGATCCTTCCCCAAGGCTCCTTCTGGGTCTATAAATCAAGAGATTAGATGGAGAACATGGAGCAGCTACCCAGGGATGTACTGGCTGCCAAGAACAGAGAGCAAGGAGGGGGGAGGTAGGTGTGAAAGATGTTTTCTGAAGCATCCTATCTCATCCAGTAGCTGTGTTTTCTGGCCTTGGAAAGCCAACAGCAGGTCCAAAGAGGCTGGTGGAGTCAGAGCCCGTTCAGCATAGGGAGCTGGACATATTTTAATGCCGTGTAAACTTTTAGTTTTCTATGGCTTGGGTACCAAGGAGTGGACAACAACTCACCAGCATTTTTGCTATCCTTCAGCCTTTCTCCCAGCCACACAAGAAACTCAAGACAATACCTCCAAAACATCCCATTCACACTGCCTCCTACAGCAGAACATTGCTGAATAGCTAGACAGGGATGCTAAGGAGTCTGAAGCCCATGCAGACACAGCTACACCTGACAGAGAAAAGTGGGCAACGTGTCATTGCTGTGCACAACCCAACTCTTCTTCCTGCTGACGTGGAGGTATTGCTGACACATCCCATGTTGTGTCCTCCAGTCTGGGCAGTGAAGCCCACTCCATCACAGAGTGAGGGTGTCAGGAAACACTTGTGGGCTGGCTGTAGTGCATCCATTAAAACTTGGATCAAAATGTTTTTAAAAATCCCCAAAGATTCCCCTCCCAACGCTTAAACCAGAGAAAATGAGTTGCTCGTCCTTCCAGGAGCCCTGAAAAGCAAAGCAGTTACCAAACATCGTGTGCTGGCTTGATTTCTCCCTTGTTACTTGGTCTGGCAGGGTTGCCAGACAGGCTGTACAAAAGCCAGCCCAAGTGTGACATCTGTTTTGAATTCACTTTGCCTGCATTTAATTAACTCTTTTCTGTCTCCCTTCTCCCCCTGATGTCCAGATCCCAAGCCTCCCAGTGCACCTGTGCCCCCTTCCTCAGCCAGCAGCCTTCCCTGGCCCGTCATCATCGGAATCCCTGCAGGAGCTGTCTTCATCTTTGGGACAATCCTCTTGTGGCTTTGCCAGACCAAGAAGAAACCCTGTTCCCCACCAGCTGCTGCCCCCGTGCACCGACCACAGCCCCGGGACAGGATTTGTGTCTCCCAAGTCCCCGACAAAGACTGCATCTCCTCCATAAACTATGAGGAATACGTCGCCCAGCAGCAGCATTTACTGTCCCAAGGGCCTGCTCTGGCCCCTGCCATGGCATCCAAAATGTACCCAAAGATGTACACGGACATCCACACCCACACCCACTCCCACGTGGAAGGCAAAGTCCATCAGCACCAGCACATTCAGTACCAGTGCTGAGAGGGTGGCCCTGTGGCTCCTTCGGGCTTTTCCTCCTGGTACCTCAGAAGAGACTGCTCCAAGTCAGCTCACACTGCCAGCAACAGGCAAAGCAGACAGAAAAGATTATATATATAATTTTAAATATATATATATACATATATATATAATTGTATATGCGTGTGTGTATGTGTGTATATATATATGTGTATATATCTATATCTATCTATATAAATATATATATAATAGAGAAAGACAGAGAGAGAAAAGAGATTTTTTTTTTTTTTAATTATTGCAATCAGGATGTAGCCAAGGAATAATGAAGGAACTCCAAATCTCAGCAGAGAAGCAGCCACCCCCATCAGCAGAGCCTTCCTGGATACTGTTTAAGTGGCAACAAGTGAGACAGGACACAGGGACATGAACCACCACCTCCTTCCTTGTGTTGCTAAAAGGAGCATGAAGAGCAAGAGGCAATCATGGTGCTTTACAGATGGCATTGCTGTTCCTGTGCCTGCTGCAAATCTCTTATTTTGGAGGGAAGTCCCCAAATCTGTCCCATTCAGGAACATGCAGTAGAACCTGTTCCCTCTGAGTGACTTGAGCTCTAAAGTACCCAAGGTTTAGTGCCAAAGCACCAGGAGACAAAACCAACTCACCTCTTCCAAGGGAAAAAAAAAACAGGAAAAATTAATTTCTTTTCACCATGCAAAATGATGGATGCCACCATTTGGTCTGAAATTCTAACTGAGCTGCTTTGGTCCATTTCTGCAAGTTGGATGCATTTCCCACAGAAGGTTCTTCAGATCCGACTGCAAGTGCTCTGCTCCCTGGTCCTAGGACTCAGTGTCACTGCCAGGAAAAAGGAGAGAAGGAAAGAGGAACATTGTACAGAACAACTTTATATTTATATTTAAGAAATAATAATAATTAATAATAATAATAATTGAACTGCTGATGGTGAAGAAGTCAAATATGCTGTCCTTCTCTGATGGCTCACAGTGACAAGCTACTGGATTTTCTACATCAATGGAAAATACACAAAAATATTAGAAAAAAAGAAGTAAGAAACAGAGAATGAAATAATAATCTTATAGGAAAAAATGCATTTGAGAAATATTCACCTAGGTTGTGTGTGGTTGTCCCCTCCCCTCAGATAACATTTTGGAAATGCTACAACTTCATTACAGTTCAGACAACAGTAAGAAGAGAAAATAAATAAGGACCATATTAAATAACTATATGGACTGGAAATGAATCCAATTGCAAATATAAAACCTTTGTAATTCTATATAGAGTTTAAACAGAAGTCATGTATATTTAATTTATTTTGTTAAACAAGAAAAAAAAATGTATGATATTTTCCTTGAAACAGGCATTTCTATATGTATTTTTGATCAAAGAAAATAAAAGTGGTTTTTTTTTTCAGGTTCTATAGATGCCATACTCAGAATATGCTCATTGTAGTATGTGACCAACTGTACTTCTTCTAACCTGGAGGTCATTTATCTGTATGTCCTTCCACACTAGCCATGTGTAACCTGCTAACATCATCTCAGGTTCTGCTGGTCCCAACCTTTCCATCAGAAACTGGCCTTTTCCACTGCTTCTGTTCTGACTATGAGGGTCTGCAGTGCCCAGATCATATCTCATGGACCCCCTGTCACCTTCAGTGGCAAAGTTCTCTGCTCACAGGGAAATCCATTTCACTTTACATTTTTTTTTATTTCAGGGGGGAGGGAGAGGGTGTGGGAAGGGGAAGGTTGCATTTGTTTCTTAAGCACAAACCTTTTTAGAAGAAAATTTTGTAAATCAAAGCATGATTCGTGAGCCTCTAAAAATGAACTTTGGCCTCAGGGTGCTTGGGAGGAGAAGATATGAAATGGAGGTGAAATACTTCATTTGTAGATGCAGCTGCAGAAGGACCCAACTTCTTTTGGGTTGGGTGCCAAAAGAGTCTGCAGGAGCTCACCCCTTCCTTCTGCTGCACTCCAAGGAGTCACCCAACCCCTTAGCACCCGAACTTTAGAGAAGGCAGAATCAGCAATGCTCCAGTTCTTTGCTGTTCACTTGAGTTTCACTGGTTTGCTGGTAAAAACACCCCAAAAATCTGAAATATGCCAGTTTTTAAGTTTGAAATTGCTTCCTTCTCAAGCCTGTTTCACAAAAGGGTCCTTCAGCAAACCACCTGCTCTGTCTGAAAGTGAAACACTTCTTTTAACCTGAAACAAAACAGTGCTTTAGGCTTTGCTTTCCTCTGAACATTTCTGAAGGTTATTTGCTCTGGGTTGACCTGCAGTGGTTTTTCTGCTGCTTTGTTTGAATCCCCAGCAAACCAAACAGTTCCCTGTTTGCTCAGCCGTAGGGCTGGGAGATGGGGCCCTGATTAAGCCAAGCACGAAAGCTCCTCCTCTCCTTCACCAAATCATGCTGCTCCAAAAAGTCCCTTTTTTTCCTTAATTACTTGGATCAGTGGCTCTGTCCCTGCACTGGTTGGAGCCATCGGGTAACACTGAGGAAGGGGAGGAAGAGGAGGGAGTAGAAGAGGGAGAGCTTCCTACTCACATGGAGTTTACCAACTCCTCATAGCACACTCTGGTGCTTTCTCAAACACTGCAGTAGAAAATCCATGCTACAGCCTCTACAGGAAGACCATCCCTCACAATGGACTTCCTGTAGAGGTCATAAGAAAGCAACCCAGTGCTAATTTTTTTTTTTCTTTTCAGCAGGAGGTTTCAGTTGAAGTTCGTTAACAAAAATTTATGAGGTCCCTGAAAGCTAAATCCAGGTCTTTCTATGCATCCTCTCAGCTTCAGGGAGACTTAAATATGAGCACTGAGGGCTCTGTTGGAATATAAGACATGATTTGGGCAGAAGTTCTTAATGGCTGTGGTTTATTGAGTGATTTCATTAGAAAAAAAACAAGCCTAAAGAGCCTTTATACCAGAAGTGCAAGACCTTTATTTTAAAAAGGCAGTAAGTGAATGTTTTCTTAGGAGATACTAAGGGCTACATCTCATATCTCATGCCTATGGGACACAACTTACTGCAGCAGTGTAGGTATTAAGCTACTCCCCATTTCAGCAGCATTAGGAGCATGGCAGAGAGCAGGGTTCAGTTGTGAGCCCCTGGTCCTTCTCTGCTCCCTGTGCTGGTGAAGGGACACTCCTAACACATGCCATGACAGCAATACTGGAACCAGCATCAAAGTTGGAGCTGAATACTGGGTTTGCATGCTTCTCCTCTAAAGCTGGCCATAAGATACTGTGCTATAGCACTTTTTCAAATGGCAGCTGTATTCCTGACCCTTGAGGAGAGGGTGAGTGGATTAGAAGAAGCAGATCTGCATTCCCCATCCAGCACAGTCTTCCACACTAAGGATAACACTCTCCACTGGTGCCTTCCACCCTTTGTGATCCTGCTCAGTAGTGTGGTATCACACAGTCAAGAGCTTAGTGCCAGTTATTGCAGAAGGGGTGGCTTTTTCTGCCCTTTAAAGCTTTTGCCTTTAGAGGCAAATTTCTAGTGGTGCTGATGGAGAGATTTGCGTGGGCAAACACTGCAGTCAAGTGCCCAGCATGGAGGATGCAGCAGGAAAGGCCTCAGCCCTCAGCCACGGTGCTGAGAAGACAGCACTGGGTTTGGATGCACCATGTGAGATGATCCAAAGGTCTGGATTTGCAGAAATCTTGGGGTCCTCATCCTGCCTTGGGTATCAGCTCCCTCTTGAGCATCTGCAGAGCTTCCTAATTGGTGTGAAATTTCCCCCTAGGAAAACACCTTATGCCCTATTTAAGTAGGGCCATATATGTTGTCTGCACCTTGTGCTGCCTTGCCGTGCCTCAGTAGGTTTTGCATTTTTGAGAAGATTATTTTGCATTTTTGAGGAATTATTTTGCCTCCACAGGGTACCTGTAAGTGCTCCTAAGAGTCACTCTGCCCTACTGCATGCCATTTATTTGGGGGTTTGACTGTGCCTTGCATGTGTTGCAAAGACTTCCTTAGTCTAAATAAATTCAACCAGGTCCCGCTCTTTTTGAATTTGGGTTTGGTTTTTTTCAGTGGGACAGGATTTGGACTCATCATCACAAACATCACATCACACACATCGAGGATGTTTAAAGAAGAAAACCATAGTCTTACAATTAGCTACTCCCCTCTATTTGGAACACAGAAGGTTTTTATATTATGTACAAATATACATATAGCTATAAGCATATAGATGCATATGCCAGTTTGTGGCATGTGGCAGCTGTACTTGTAAAGCCAGGGTGCTTCAAAGATCAAAGGAATTTTAGGCTTAAAACTCTCCATTTCTGTTTATTTTATTTGCACTACAGATCAAACGTGGCCTTGCATGTCAGTTTGTGTGGCATTTTCAAACCTTGTATGGACAATCTTTGTACAGTCTGCCTCTTTCAAACTTTATCAGTCATTAAAATAAAAAAAGGGTCGTGTGATTTTCAGCTTTGGGGGCAAATATGCCAACTGCACACATCCAATTGAGACAGCAGGGCAGGGCATGCGTATGGCTGGGGCTGTGTACTAAAAGTTACAGAAGAAAATATTGCAAAATTCACTTTGCACCACAGACCGGTCTGGTATTATGAATCTACCAGAGACTTTATTTTTAAAATGGTTTTCTGGTTTCTACCGAATAGGGGCTTTTTTTTTTTTTTTTTTTTGCTTTTCTCACCTCTGAAGCCAAATGCCATAGTTGACACCAGGAGCCAAATTGTAAGATGAAATTCTGGAGTCCCTGGAGCTCTTGGCCAACCTCCAGTGCCTGGAGTGGAGCAGGGATTTCAGGGTCAAGCCCAGCACCTTCAGCCTTTGGAGGTCAATGTCTAAGGGTCTCATTTGCTCACTCCAGAGGCAGTAAGCTTCCAAACTGGGACACTTTAAGTTCAGAAAAACTGTCCCTCAGCCAGACATCATCTTGACCTGACCTGGACCTTGGACCCAAAGAGCCCTCAGCAGAAATTGCGCACTTGGGGTAGGAAAGTGGAAATATTTCTCTGTTGGCTCCATTTCTGTGGCTGGCTGAAACTCTAATTTAGAGGTTTGAAATATTGGAATAAAGCCCCAGGGGGAGATGTAGCAGTGAACACAAATTGTGAAGTGGTCAGAGGTTAATGGGGAATTTATCATGGCTTTGCTATTTGGGCATCACCTCTGCCTATATAGAGTATGTTGAGAGTGCCCAGGACTCCAAATTACCCAAAGTCAATGATTATTCCACATGCAGAGACTGTTCCAGCTCTTGCAGATGCCAGTAGGGGAAAAAAAAACCTAAAGTAAACAAACAAAAAAAAAAACCCCACAACCGAAAAAAACCCCTGCAATATCCATTGGGAAATAGAGTCATTGCAAGGTTTTTACACCTTTGTTCTGGCTGGTCTATTGGCAAAGGGAGATGTGACAGGAGTCAGACAATGAAGCCAGACACATTTAAAAGGGAAATGCACACATTTTGGAAGGAGATATCAAAGGAAGGGGTAGACACTGCATCTCACCAAGTCTTCAAAGCTGGGTGTTTTGTGGACAAGGTGTTTCAGTGTGGATATTGGGCATGTGGTAGGGATAAGCCAAGTCCAGATGGGATACTCCTTTCTGGCTCTAAAGAAGTGTAGTTAAGCTTCAGAGAAAAAGAAATGCAAGAGCAGGTCCCCTGCACCAGACTGTGTGGCTCCAGTGAGTGATGCTATTGCACATGTGCACCACAGACCTTACAGAACATTTGGCACATGGCAGCCTGGCTCAGGCTGTACCCCAGTCCCAGTTGCCTCCAGGCAGTGAGGATGTGATCTCAGCCCTTTCCAGTTCACTACTACAGTAATGCTGTTGTTTAGATAGACCTAGAGCTGAGCATCAACATTTCCTGCATCTGCAAGGAGCCATCATCATCGCATCCTAGAATGGTTTGGGCTGGAAGGGACCTTTAAAGATCCACATCCATAACTTCCCAGGGAAACCTGGGCCAGTGTCTCACCAGCCTCACAAGTCTGCTACAGTGCAGAAGAACCAACGCTCCAAAACCATCACCAAAACCCGTGCATGATTGTGGAAGTAATGGCTGATATTTAATATATTGATATTTCAAGTAGTATATACATGTTGCCAATGTGTGGACTGGAGTCTGAAAGGAAAAGCTGGCCCAGTTTACATTTTGGGTTTAGCCCAGGGACCTCACCAGCTTCAGGTGTCTGAGATCAGTACATGGGTTATTTGTCCTTATTTTACTTTTTACAGTTTTTCTTTCATTTTTCTTCTCTTTTCCCTGCTGCCAGGCTGTCCTAATTAAGATTTAACATACCCCACAATATATATGGTCATCAGCAAAGCAATGAATATTAATTCTTTTTTCTTCTATTTTCTACTTCTTTTTCTATTTCTACCAGAGCTGATCTATGCTTTAGTGAGAGGAGTAATAAATAACACTTTGAGCCAGATTTCAAAATTCCTTTTTTTGTTCTTTGATCTGAGTAATTAAAGAGTCAAGCTGCTGTTCCTGAGTGTTTTCTGATGGAATTACACGAGTTACACAGCTCTTCATTTGTATGTCATTAAAGCATTATGTTTTATTGCTGCTGTTCAAACAATTAGTACCTAAATATGCCCGATATTGCCATAAAGAGGCAGTAGCAGTGTTGATGTTCATGCCCTGCTTCCATCCAGAGTCCCCCATCATGCTCACATGCCATCTAATATCAATCAGCTCTTTACTGCTGCCCTTCTGAAGTTGTTCTCTTCTGCACTGTGCAGCCAAGTGAGGAGAAGTCGAATAATAAAGTTAAGTAAAAATGGCATTTCTCTTCACACAGGTATTTTTTTAAGTTCCTCGCAAGTTTGGGTTATAAAGAGGCCAGGGCTTCACGGCAATCAGTCATTTTGACATTTTTATGGTGGTTTTATTACCCCTGGCTCATTTCCATACTAAAGGGAACATTTGTAACAATCCTTGCTCTCTCTGTTATGATGAGGATTGTGCTTTGTTGGGCTGTTGCTGCACTCAGTAATGCTCTTGGCACACGTCCCCCCCCAGCCCCTGCGGTGTGTTTATTCAAAAGGAAGGAAAAAGAAGTGTCTACTAAAACAATAAACTACTACTGCTTGCCTTAACACGGCCATAACTTCCTTCTTCTGCAGACAATCAGTTAGCAAAGCTGTTAGGTAAACTTGCTCCCTCACTGTTGAAAAAATAAATATTCATGAAGCTCGCAGCCGCCTTTCCCCCCGTGCTTTATTATCGGGTTGAAAATAGTGAAGGGTTTTAATGCTCATGATGTAATCTGAGAGATAAGGATGGAGGCCCAGATCCTGAAAGCAGTGGGAGCTGGGATCCAAAATCTTGCTGGGGACCTGGGTAAGATTTTCAGGCCAATTTGGCTGAGTTAATGCCATTAATAAGGAAAATTGAGAGTATTAATGCTTCACTGGTGCTGCCTGAAACAGGAGGCGAATGGGAAAAGAAGTGTCATGAACAATAAGGAGGAGCAATTAAAAAAGAGGGGGAGAGGTGACATATCTCAGAACCTTTCCAAGGTAAAGCCAAGGTTTTCTTTGGCTGGACCATCTGGTTTGGAACACTGGAGGCACCAGGGGCTACTGTGGGATGCTCTCCTCAGAGCACTCCATTCCTGCTATAACAGACAATTTCATTCGAACACATCACTGGAGAAGGCCTTTAACTCAGCATGTTCTTCCCTTGTCTGGATTTTAAGAGAAATAAAGTTGTATTTTAAGGCCTGGATTCATGCTTCTTAAGCAAGGTAGCAAGGTTAGGCACAGAGTAATCCTGGGCTTCCTGAAATATGAAAGAGGAACCAGCGCTTCCCAAAGGGGTTTTGGTTTCTGGGGGGAGAGAGAGATCCCTGATGGTGTTCACTGTTCCCCTGAAGCCAATGAGATGATAAGCTCAATTTGTCATCCAGGCACCATGAAACAAAAGGATGAATCTGACTCTGGCACTGAAATACAAAGCTGGAAAATTACAAAAATATGCAGCAAATTGGTGAAGTGTCCATATAAATTGAATTTGCCCAAATCCGGTAGATACCTCAGCAAAAAATTGGGACTTTTCTTATGCTGCTGTGTCTATGCAGCATCCCTCTGAGCCTGGGAGGCTGGTGTTCTGAATGCTCCCTGCTCATAGGAATAAAAAATAAAATGAGGGAGTCAGAGGAAGGAGGTCTGCAGGATGGGATTGCCCGCTGGTACAAGCCAATGTTTTCATCACCTTTTGCTGGCCCCAGCACCACAAGCTGCCCTCTGTCATGGTTCAATAAGAGCAAAGAGCTCTCCTGCTTGACATCAGAAGAGGTGCATTTTGATGTTTATCTGCAATGTGTGTGCAAATAGAGGCTGCCTGTAAGGACAAGTTCAACTCTATTATGAGAGAGAAGTGATAAAACACTGTTCTCATTTTGGTGTGTGAAGACCTAAGACTCCCATATGCCAGAGAAGATTTGTAAGGGGCCATAAAGTCAGCCCAGCACTGCTTGCATTTGCTTTTTGGTTCCTTGACTTCTCTGCTGGGGCCTCTGTGCAAACAGACCCTTGTACTTTAACGTCCAAGTCCCTGCAGTGTTTAACCTGATCTACCTTCTTTGCCAGAACAGGCACCTACAAACCAAAAGGCAGAGCATAACACAGGCAAAACAAGCTCTAAGTGGCATTTAAAAATAACCTACTTGTAAACTCGGTACATCTCTCCTGTGAGACAGTGGGGGTTGCTCAGCCTGGAGAAGAGAAGGCTCCAGGGATGACATGATTAGATACTGGGGAATGCTTCAGGAGATGTAGATTAGATATCAGGAAGAAATTCTTCCCTGTGAGGGTGGAAGACACTGGTCCAGGTTGCCCAGGGAAGCTGTGGCTGCCCCATTCCTGGAAGTGTTCAAGGCCAGGTTGGATAAAGCTTGGAGCAACCTGGTCTAGCAGGAAGTGTCCCTGCCCATGGCAGGAGGGTAGGAGTTGGATGGTCTTTAAGGTCCCTTTCAACCCATATGATTTTGTGATTCTATGATTCTCACTATATGTCTGTGAATTATAGCAATAATTACTCTCAGTGTATAAAATAGACATTGAAATATAGATGGATTCAAATGTTTTTTACAGCAGAGAGAGCAGAGATTGTGACTTGGATCCATGCACCAAATTAATGACTGTCCAAAGCCATCACCTTTCTCATTATATCAGCAGTGGTGCTTTGACACGGGAAAATCACAAGACATCTTCTGCCTTCCAGAGCATCAGGGGTAGCAAACCAAGACCAAGATCAAGTATTTCCCAAATAACATCTGGATTGGTGACAGAGTGAAGACATTGGAAGCTACTGGGGTGGCTGAGCACAATTTCTCAGTTAGTGCAAGGTACAGATGATTTGTTATCACATTGACTTACCCTTGTTTCTCTGAAAAGAGAAAGGTCTAAAGGGTGAAGGTGTTTTCCCAGCCACATGGTGAGGCCATCAGAGTAGTCTGGATTGAACTTGGCCTTGTGGAAGTGTCTGGGAGTCTTATGCTGGACTTGTTAGGAGAATAGATAATTTCTCTTAAAAAGTGAGCAGCTTTCTGACAGTTGCTTCCATCAACACTTAGCAATGACTCTCTTTGGGGTTTTTTCCCTTTTTTTTTTTTTTTTTTTTTTTTCTCTGGGTAAGTATGTGCAAGAGAAATGCAATGGGAAACTTTCTTTGCACCATCCTGCAGGACCTGTGCAAGATTTCTCAGCATCAAACCTCTGTCTTACAGCTCCTACAGAAAGTCAGCTGTGTGTGGTTCCAGCTCATGCACATCCAGCTTTCAAAAGATTTTCTCAAAGACCATGTGGAGTCCCTCAGAAACCCAGAGGAAAAGATCATGATAAATAACTCACATTTCAACCAGCATTAAATGGAAACTTTATGAAGCAGATTCAAATTATTTAATAAATGCTGATAAGTCCCTCCAGGAGTATCAGGCAACAAATGATAGACAATATTTTGGCAGGGAAGAGAAGTGGCTGCTTCCAACAATTACAAGTGACCAGACTGTTAGGAAACATGTTTGGATTGTTAATCTTGATGGTTTTTTGTTGTTGAGATTGTAGCTGGAGGCACAAGTACATGGAAAACTGTATCAGATGTGGATTTTTTCTAACCATCTAGTGTTAAATTTTGGATGTCTGGTTATTCAGAATCGAAAAAAGGAGTCAGTTTTTTTGTTTGTTTGTTTGTTTTTTCAAAAGCCTTCAGTGTTTGTACCATTTAAAAATTTTAATTAAAACAATAAATTCCTAATGATTTTTAATTTTGCAGAAACCAATGAAGACTGTTTACAGAGACAAAATGTCTTATGCTGTTTTCAGTCATGAAGATACAGCAAGCATTTTATGATGGTTGCTTTAGTATCCATACTGGGTGATAAGGAAACTTATTTTATTGCTTCCAAGACTATCAAAGTGATAGTGAGCTGGAAATGGCTTCATTTAACCTATGTAATGCAGGCAAGATAGGGAGACAGCAAGTTGCTAGGACTCATATTTGGAAGTCTTTCATGGCCATCATCTGCCACTGTCTCAAGCCAAGAATCATAAGCATTATAACAAGGAGATATACTTGAGCACAGAGGATTACAATTTTCTCAAGGATTGTTGTCATAAACCCCGTAGTGGGTAGAGCTTAACATAGTTTATGATAATAACTGAGTATCACATTGCCCAGAGCATCAAAAAATGACAGCAAAATTCAGGAGCAGGTGGGCAGCTTTAATTATATAGAATCCAAGGGGAATAAACACTGGGGTGTTTTTTACTGTCTGGTATGAGTCAGTCCACACACAGTGACCCTACTGGTGCAATTTGGTGAGAATAAGGCATCTAGCCCATATTTAACCATACAAAGTATCTGTTTGTTGGGTTTTTTCCCCCCCTTTCTCCCTCCTCTCCCTGTGAGAACAGAGAAAATAGGATTTGCAGGAGGAACTGGGGGATGTAATACTGTCAGTGATTTGCACATATTAGGGCTGAACCATCAGACAGAGGAAGTACCCGAACAGCTGGGACTGGAACAGATGTTCTCCAGACAGCTCTGCCTCATGAAGATGTAGTGTAGTAACAGGTCATGTTACAGAAACAGAAAATTAAAAAAGAGAGATTTTGCATGCATGAGCACTGGCTCCCTGGGCCTCGCTGGATGAGTGACACTGAGCAGGGAAAGGCAGCTGGGACCTTTCTGAAGAGATTATTGTGTCCCCTGCCACCAGGAACTGCTTTCCTAGCATATAGAAGTCTTTAGCAGGAATAAGAAGACTCCTGGTACCCAAACACAGAAAAGAGTGTAGAAACTCCTTGCCAGCCCTGCAGTTTAAGGGTGGATTCCCAATTACTCAGAGCCTCTGCTTCAAGGAGTTCAACCCAGGACACTGAGGAGGGACCCAGAAATGAGAATAACTGTAGGACTTGGCATGAAATTTCTCAAGCTGGTTGCCTGTAGCCCTCAAACATGGTCACAAGAGCCTCTCATCATCAAACCAGCTGGGGATCTCCCACCTGGAGCTTCACTGCAGTCTCAGCCAGTCAACCACAAACATCAACCCAAAGTCTCCCAGAGACTGTGTAGGGATGACAGATATACTAAAGCAACCCAGAGAAGGTCCCAGAATGTGGTCAGGATGTTCAGCATCTCTTCTGGTAGTGGCTGCTGCCTGTGTGCTGCTGCATTCTTCTAGGAAGGAAGAGGCTTTCACTGAGACCAAGGGGCACTGAACCTTTTCCTTCACACTGAGAGTGTCCCAACCACCAGGTCACAGGGTTTTCTTGAATACAGTCCAGTCTTTTCCTTGAAGCTGAGTGGTTTTGCAGCCAGAAATGCCAGAGTGTGAGGTCAGATGGTAAACAGGGAGCAGAGAGAGCAGTATCTTGTACTATTATTACTTTTTTTTTTCCCCAAACTGGGCATCTATTGCTTCTACAATGAGCAACATCTGAAAAAAGAAACTGCCCTTTTTCCCTCTTTCCCTTTGGATACACAGACTAATTTGTTACTTTCCTGGCTGATTGCTCTATTTTAATATGCCCCCCCAGTTTTCCTCATTTACTTCCTTTCATCACACAACTGAAGGTCACCCTCTTATACCCTGCACATGTGTTCCTCAGCCCTTTCAATCCGTTTTTGTTACTGGTGCTTTTCATGGCTATCCAATGCAGCCTTGTCACTATGACACTCAAAAAAAAAACCAAAAACCTCCAGCAGTAAATGGAAATGGACTATATAGGCTATTAAATGTATTTAAGTAAACACATTAAGCAAGCATTAAGAAAAGTGAGTACTCTTAACTCAATGAAGTGAGACTGCAAGCACACAAGGGTCCCATAACAGCAGTTTCATTACAAACAGACTCCTGTACTTGCATGTTCCAGCCCTCTCTCCTAATATGAGAGAAGTGTGAGCTGTCATGTATTTGTATGATATCACTGCCCTGCTGGCATTTCAGTAATTGCAGTGAAATTGCAGTGAAATGCTGGGGAACAAAGACATCTCCTTCCCAAGTGGAAGGGACTCAGTTTGTGGGGCCTCTCCAAGTTCATCACATCCCCATAGCAACCCAGAGAGCATCAAATAATTAAATAACATGTTCACAAACACACAGGGTGGCCACTGGGGATTTCTTAAAAAGTTTGCATCTCCTTAACCACTCGTTTTTCTGATAAGGGAATAATTTCATTCAGCCTTTAGCACACCTCATGCTGTAGCACAGGTCATACAGGTACCAGGGAAGATTTAGCTGCCCACTCTGGCACTGGAAATGGCAGTGTGGTCAGCTCTTACTGGGAAATGATATAGACTCATCTAAGAGAGCAATTCACAGGCATCCCACTGTCTGAAAGTTATTACTCAAAATATTTAACTAAGGTTTATGAATAGCAAACACGTACACAAAGTTCAGGGAACTCTTTGTGAGAAAAGGAGAGAGAAATTCGGATTATTTTTTTTAAAACTTGTTTTCCATATTACATTTACTATTAGCAATTGCTTCCTCACTTGGGGTTACAGGCTATTATTTTAAGCTTCAATGACGTGGAGACAGGTTGATTTCAAAACTCTATATTTCTTATTTCTGAATGGAGATTGTTTGAAAAACCTGGATATTATTCTTGCCTGAGAGATTATTTTAAGATACCCAGTCATTGCCATTCCACATTTTCTTGTATTTCTGATCCAGACCAGTCCTGTGCTGCCACCTCTCTCTGTCCCTCACCTCCTTTTAGCCCTTCATACTTCCCTGTCCCTTTCAGATCATCCTTGCAATGTTGCCTGGAAAAATTCCCTCATTGCAGGGATGAAAATGTAGAACTGAAGAGGTAAGTTGGGCTTTAGACAGACCTTTAGAAATATTTTCCTACTGGTAGGAGGACCTCACTGGAGCTGTACTTGACCTGTCCTGGTCATTGAACATTATTAACTGCTTTAAATTGGGCTGGTCACAGAACTCCCATGGGAACCTGAGCTCTTCCAGTGCCCAGGATTGTGGATGTGAACCATGGAAGGGATTTCTGCAAGCAGAATCTTCACATGGCATAGAGTAACCCATATGAGATGACTTTTGGAGCACAGCCTGGAGCTGTACCTGGAGCTACCTGGAGCAATTTCCTCTTTTTACTGTTGTGACAAACCTAGAGGCAAGCAGCCTGGGCTCCATTTTGCCTTGGCTGCTGTTTCTGGGCTAGTGAGTGATGCTCTGTCTTGGCAAGGTCTCCTTGGCTCCTGACTGGCAACTTTCTTCCTAGGAAAAGCTTAGGACAGGCAATAAGAAAAACCTGTATGCAGGAATCTGAGTGCAAAAGAAAGTTAATGAGAGACAAGAAATTAAGACATAACCTCATGCCTTTCTGGTGATACCTGAAGAGAGGATGATATTGGTTTTGTAAAAGCTTACAAGGGTGGCAGACAGTCTGGTCCACACTTCCAAGACCTCAGGACCCTTTGGAAGCTCATCATTTGGGCTTATAGTGAGCAAAAGTCTTGGATACTTGGATACTTGGTACTTTCTTGAGTACCTCCCAGCACCACAGAAGAGGACCAGCAAGGCATTTGGAAACTTGGAACTTCTCATCTTGCTTTTTTCCTGCCCATCTTGCAGCAGTTTTCTCCTGACTGCTGCTGTAGAGGATGGCAAGGAAACCAATAGGAATCTACATGCTGCTGGATGTATTTATGCTGAATACCTGGATAATTTACTGGCTGCAGAGATGATATAGCCCAGACTTCAAACCACAAAGAAAAAAAGGTGTGAAGAGGAGTGGGGGGGAAACACTTGAATTTTCCCTCTGGGAGGTTTTTCTAAAAGATATCCAGTTTGGCATGGTCTGTGATGCTTCAACTGGAAAATCTGCAGACAAGGGAGACATATGAGGCTGTTTCAGGATTTGAGAGGCCTTTTTCAGGGTGAAGTTAAAAGAATCAATGCCCAAGGCCAAGGAAAGAGGGAGAAGTCAAATTCAACCCAAAGAGTGCAAAAAGCAGGAGAAGTTTGGGGTCAACTGCTATAATTTAATATAACTGGAAGACCCTTGTCTTCCATCACAGGAGATACAGTTTACACACTTAGTACTAAGCAGGAGATGTACAAAGAAACAAGTTAATTTGGACAAAGAAAAGGAAACTGAGTTGAGAATGAGGGAATGTATCAATCCCTTTGGGTTAATCTACCCCCCAATTTTCATTATAACCTCTATGCTCAGTTTAGATTTGAGAGGGGTCTATTTCCTCTCCATCTGTTGATGGAAAGAAACCTTCACCAGGGCAGGTTTGCTGTGAGAGCAGCTCTGTCTGGAGAACTTGGCCCCTGCAAGTGAGTAGGAAACTTGTTCCCCATCCTGTGAGAAGTTTCAGAGCTTTCATTTTCCCCCTCCTGTAATAAATAAGAAGAACAAGTAAAACTCTGCATGCCAAACTCTCCCCCTCCAGTTTCAGATTGGTTCCACTGAAATTTTTAATCTGAAGCATATGGAAATGGTTTATTTCAATTCTGATATTTAAAGATAATGAAAAACTTTTTGAAAGTTTTGTGTACTGCCATTTCAGAGGTGCTTTAGAATCAAAAGAAGTTATTCATCTAAGGAAAATTAAAAAAAAAAAAAAAAAAAAAAAAAAAAGAAAAAAAAAGGAGAGAGAGAGAGAGACAGCATTATGGCAAGTTGAAAAGCATATTTTTTAAATGTTTAGTCTGGAGATTCTTCCTTCCTAAATGTTCCTGCAGGCAGGTTGGCTTCTGGCTTACCAGTTTCCAGGAAATGTGGCTTTTCTCCTGCCAGTTTCCTGTACTGCCCAGGAGATCCTCAGCTCTGTAGTCCTGTGCCTCAGACATTGCCCTTAGACCTGTGCTGAAACAACCCACACTGAGTTTTCTTGGTTCAAAACCTGTTCACTTACATGGGCCATACAAGCTGAACTGAGCAACAAGAAATATTTTTTTTTTATACTTCTGCTACTCAATTAGACAAGAGAAGTGAGCAGATGGGCAGCCTAACATCTAAAGGGAGGAGTATGTGAACCAGACACTGTCACAGCCTGGAGCAGCAGCCAGTCTGGTACATCCAAAATATAAAACATTGGGTATTCTGGACCCGAGGGAGAGGATCCAAAATGAAATAAACAGAGTGTTCAGGTTAGAATAAAAGAGACTTTCTTTCAGGAGTTATAAAATCACTGAAATATATTCCATGTATAGAAGGAACAAGAGGTCACAGAAGTGGCCAGTGGCTTACACAGGGCACCAAGGGCAATGTGTTGGCAGTACACGTGCAAGACCATGCCAAAGAAATCAAATGTAGCTTGCTTCAGCTTAGGAAGGCCAAGAGACCAATTACACAAAGAGATTCAATTATAATTTGGTCAGTCCCCTGATGCTTGCATGTTTCTGGAGCCGAAACTTGAAGCTTTTCCATCCAAAATAGGCTCCATGGTGTGGGAGCCCGTGGAAAGCTGCTTCCCCTCCCTCTGAGCTGGGTTTTAGGTTTTCTTCAGGACATGAATGGGAAAAGTGTGCTGGAGGCAAAAATCCACTTCCTATGGGCTGTTGCACAAACAAAGCTTCTACCCCTCACTTTTCACTCCCCAGCACACAAAAGCCCCATCCCCTTTGCTTGAAAACCCCTTAAAACACCAGAAGCCCTAATGATCCCATTTCCCAGATGCTCTTCAGCACAAGGGGGAGCATTGAAGACACAGAGATGTGCAGGTCAATATTTGGGGCAGGAAAGCTCCAGAAAAGATTCCCCAACTCCATTATTTTTTGAGGGAAGGGAGAGGAATGACTGATCTGATACAGTGCTTACATTGAAGAAAAACCTTCCAGTTGTTAGTCCCACATGAAATTTCTCCCCTTCAGCATTTTCCTGGTTTTGTTTGGTTGCTTTTGGTTGGTTGTTTTAGAGTATCTGGTACTGGAGAGAACCATGCTCAGGGTGCTGGGATTTGTGAACTACCATCTTTAGGAACTGCTTAATTAGGACTTAGGAGCAAGGTCTAATTCTGGTCCTTAAATCCTTCCTGTCAACCTGGTCCCATAGGTACTGGCATTTAGCCTTTGGGAGCAACCAGCCCAGCCTTCCAGTTCGGTTTTCCTATCTCTAAAACTTCCAAGCTGAATAACAACACAGTGGAAATCCTGCAGGAATTATGCTCTGTGTTTGTTTAACCCCTCTGGACTGCTGTTTCTAAATATTTACATTACCTGAGATTTTGTTACAAACCTAATAATCAGTGCTGTTATAGCCCAGTAAGCAACAAAACCAGTCTGGTTTGCACCGTGCTTAGAGAAGGGAACAATCCCGAGCATCTGGAAGGTTCTTTACCCCTGGCAATGTGTAAACACCTGGGTGTGAGCTTTTGTGCATGTGGGATTAAATCACTTTTGTTATCCCTCCTGAGGAGTTAATGTGAAACACAGTTTCCTCTCCAAAAATTCAAGGGAGGCTTAACGCCCACAAGGCCATAACTCTATAGGTTATCTGCTTATATTTTGTGGCTTAAGTCGGAGTGTATTTTCAGCATAATGTCTTATTTGATACTGGTTTTCTCCATCTGTCTTCTGGTCTTCCCCTTTCCCTGATGGCAGTCAGCAAGAGACACTGGAGTTACTGGAGTCAGTGCTGGGCTGCTCTGGTTTGTGGTTCTAATTGGGAAAGGCACAGCGGAGATTTAGGGAGCACTCTGTTCAGCTTCAGGCACTACAGCTCCAGTAATTTGTACTCCAGACACAGGAGATCCAAAAATTACAGAAGAAAAGATAGATGGAAAAATCGTGGATGAATGAAAGAATGGGATTTGCTGAACAGCAGAAAGATTCAGAACTGGATGGACAAGAGAGTACTGGAAAAGGCTGAGTCAGAAGATTTCTAATTGGAAGTTCTTTAAGAGACCTGAGATGGGTGAACCAGGCCTTAAACTGAGCCATGGTGGATGTTCACTGCTGTCTGGCCAGAATTCATTGTCTTCAAGAGCAATTCTGGTTTAAACCCACTTCAGATTACACCTCAGAAGTCTTTACCTTAATATGGCATTGAAGGATTGAAGGCAAATGAATAAAGAAACCTTCCTGGACCTTCCTCCAAGCCTTTTCCCACTAAAAAGATGTGGGAATGAGATTTAGCACCTTGGACTGTAACGTAATCTGATGTAGCTTTCTTCAGGGAGTTAGAAAGCTGACTGGTAACAAAACCCTCATCTGAAGCCTGTGAAACTCAGAACATGTGCAGCTCTCCTGAATTTATGCAACAGATTAGAAGGCCTTAGTACACTACACACAAACCCAAAGAGAATTTCTATGTCTATCTGAGACATTAGCACCATAACTCTTGTGAGCCTGTAATTTTTTTGTTACCACAAACACATTAGAGCTAAATATCACCTCATCTCCCTTAAATTTCCAGTACTCACCCAACCAGCATCACCTTTTTGAATCTTTCTCTAGAAGGACTCTGTCTTCTGAAGCCAGCTGATTGCTGAGTTTTGTCTTAACTGGGATCCCAGGCTACCAGCAGTGTTTGCTGTGCTGGTGATTGCTCTTGCTCCCTATGGATCTGTCCTAAACCCACAGCAAGAAGGAATTCACACTGCCAGAGCCCACCTGCTTGTTCTCCAGCCCCTTGTCTTGATGATGAAATGCTCCAGGCCCATAAACATGTGCTTCTCATCAGCAGCAGAGGAAGCTGAAGCTGATAGGGTCAAACTGGATGAGCTAATCGTTTTAATCAACAAATCCCTAAACACAAGAGAGATGCAGCTGCCTGGCCAAGACAGTTATCCAGCCAGCTCACAGGAGGACAGCAATTAGCTTGCTGAACTCCTGATGAAGAGGGATGATTGCTGAAAGGATGCTCAGAACAAGTCCTGGAGCCTAAAAAGATCAGTGTGAAGGATCCAGGATGAGGTGGAAGTGGAACCTGACTCTGTCAGAGATGTGCCCAGGCAGCTCAGAGTGGGTCAGAGGCTGCAAATTCATATTCATGCCATGGAGAGGAGCAGCAGGCTGCCCAAGAGCTCCTACATTTGGCCATAGACCCCATCCAGTGCTTCTCCATGGGTTATTAACACAGTTCTCACATATTGGAGTGTTTGGGCTTATTAAAGAGTATCAGGAGGATGTTTCTTACCACTAATTAATCTCTTCTCACTGCTCATGTCTCACTTAGTCTCCTCTTTATGATTCCCCATGGGCCTCTGGCTCTGGAAATCTCATTACCACAAATACCATCTCTCGCTCCCTTCAAAGCTCACATCATTACAGACCCCAAATGTTCTTGTAAGAAAAGCAATGTCTCCATTTGAACTTTCTCCTGGGCTTTCCCAGACATTTTAAGCTGTTCAATTTTTTGCCCAGCAATTACATGAATTAGGTGTAGCAGTGACATCAGGACCCACTGTCCAAGGTGCAAATGAGGCAAATAAACCTCAGCCCTCTCTCCAGTGACTTTACAAACCACCTGCATGTACAACACTGACTCTCCAGGACCTTTTGTCAGAAAAATATCCGTACAATGGTGTAAAAATTAACCTCTCATTGAAGGACAAATGAGCCTAAACAGGACAGAAATACATGGGAGAGTGTTAGCTTGGAAACCCACAAGAGTTTATGTTATTTCAGTTTGTTTGATGCTCATTACTGAGCAGATAAGATCACAGGGGTGATCCTGCAGTATCCCCAAAAGCCCCTTCTAGAAGAGTTGTTTAATCTTAGTACCAGGACTGAGTCAGCAAAGTTCTGTACTGACATCGTGTAACACACTGGGGACCTGGTCTAACACCTCAAAACCAGAGGCCTAGGGAAGATTGGGTTATCCTCCTGGAAAGCTGCTCAGTGCTGGTGATACCCACAGCAGGCAGAGAGGATATTTCACAATGCCCCTTCTCCTCTCCCTGTCACTCCTTGTCTTCTTCCTCCAGTAGAGATTTGATTAAGTCACTTCTTAGAGGTATTAGAGGTGCTAAGCTTCAGTCCCTGTCTAGATGGTGAATTCACGAGTATTGATCAGGGCTTCATGTGCATAATTTCAACTTTTAAATTCAGAGACTCTGTACCAACCACCTGAAAATCCTCTCTTCCCATCCTCTCCCATGTGCCTTGAGTTGTGCATTCAAAAAAAGAGAGATCCAGGGTGAGAAGCTTTGGCTGGAAGTGTTCAAGGCCAAGTAGGATGGAGCTTTGAGCAACCTGCTCTAGTGGAAAGTGTCCCTGGATGTGACAGGGGGATGGAAATAGATGATCTTTAAGGTCCCTTCCAACCCAAACTATTCTATGAATCTATGAATATTCCCAAGTTCATCCTTGACAAAACTGCTTCACTTTGGTGGGACTCCAGCAGTGATGAATTTTGGCCTTTCCACAAAATCCAAGGCAGAGCAAGCAAGGGTGTCCCTGCGTTCTAATTTAAATTTTATATTTGAAGGATATACATACATTTTAAACACACCTCTTTAATCCTTGCATCTGAACCATTCATCTCTTGTGTTTCCATTGAGAATTCAGGCAAAATGGTTGACAGAGGGTGAGGGAGCTGCTCAGCATCGTTAGGGAAAGCTGAGGTAGGGTGAGAGTGTGTGACCTCAGGAAGAAACACTCCCACTGAATGCATCAAACAGTAAAAATTTGCCAGAAAATAAGAGGATTAAACCCCTTGAACCTCACTTGAAATCACATACGCCTAGAAGTAGAGAAATTCCTTCCTAATTTTTTTTTTCCCCTATATAATTAGTCTTCAAATATGCTCTCTGGAGTGAGTGCATTTGTCCCAGTCTAAGGAAACAAATGGAATGATGTAACTGGTTTCTTTCAGTTCCCACTTCAGTGCAACTTCACAAAACCCCTTGGACTTTGGGGGATTAAGTTCCTGTCTTGGCAGTGGTCCAGTTACTGGTCATTGCTATTTGTCGATTATCCCAGCATTCCAGAAAACATTTTATCCCCTTCATTAACTCACAATTGACCAATCACATAAATCAGGTTAAGGACTAGTGGACATGTCTACAAAGAAAGGAAAGATTCAAAGGAAGGCCAGATTAAAGAACAGGTTGAATTTGATTTTTTTTTTTTTTTTTTAAGATCTCTATTCTTCAAATTGCAAATTATGACCCCCCCATAAAAAATCCAACAAAAAACCCAACAAGAACAAAAAAACTCACAACCAAACAAAATAACAAATCAAAACCCAAAAAAGAACATTAATTAAACCTAGCACACCTTTGTTCACACTTTGAAAAGATGAAAATAAAAATCTATTTCTCCAAAAGAAGTCCCCACCTTCTTACAGATGCATGGGTCATTTCCATAACCCTGTCTAAAACCAGGTTATTTACACATGTAAAGTGTGTGAAGATGTGACTATATTGATCCAGAACTGCATGTCTGTGTTACCAGATCACTTGTGTGCTGCTGTGTGGAGAGATGGACACTGGTGGACACACAGATGGAAAGATGGAGCCAGGTCTGCATGAGCCTTGAATTCAGTAAGAATCAGGGAAATCTTGGCACTGGATTTCACTTCGAGCAAGACTCTGTCTTGTAGGAAATCCATTTGCCATCTTCATGGGTGATAGGCTGGGAGCTGAGGAGAATTCTGGTACAGGGCTGTAACCTTTCCTGCTTGAACCCAAGGACCCTCAAACCTTCTCCAAGGCAACAATTAGAGCTGAAGTTTTGCCTCCTGCCCTTCCCACATCTCCTTTGTTTGGCCACACTGCAGCCCTGGAGCCCTAGGAGAGTGATGCAATTCCTTGTGCTACTTGTTGGTATTTGGAATACATATTTTCCTTGGTTTGACATGAAGGAGAATGTTTCCAAGAATGTAACTGGATGGGTTTTAAATTGTACACTTTGCCATTCCCTGAGCATACGTGTGACCAACATGGCACTGTCTGTTGGCAGGGCCAGTAAATGCTGCCTAATGATGGGTGACTGGGGTGCCCACATCCTCTCCATCCAAAGCCTGGGTTGCTGTGGAGGAGAGGCAAAAAAATATGTGGTTCCCTTCTTTTGATGTCTGTGGGGTGTGATTTTCTGTAACAAAGTGTATATGTTATTTTTGTGTACAAAAACTGCTCTGCCTAAGGGATTTGGACCCTAGAAGAAAACAGACATTCTTGTTGTGATATTCATCCCATCAGCAAAGAGAAATTTAAGCTACCTCATCAATACAGAACCTATTTTCTTTTCTCCTGAGTGAGATAGGGATTATCATGAGCCAGCATGGCAATAAGGGTGAAAGCACAGAATCACAGAACAACTCAAATGGGGAGGGATCCATAAGGACCACCCAGTCCAACTCCCTGCTCTTTGCAGGACTACCTATGGCTAACTCAGATGACTAAAAGCAGAGACAGTATAGAGAGCTCTTCCTCCTCCACAGCCTCTAGACATTGGTCTTGTAAAACCCCTTCAAAGGCCCAGAAACTGCCTCTGTGCAGGTTTTCTGTCTCTCAGAAAACATGCAGTTTCTTGACTCATCTCTTGGAGTTAGCAGATGAAAGCCCTGGGCCATCTTCAAGGAACTGCACCTTCAAATAGGGATGAGTCTGATGCTGCTCTATCTGGGATAGGAGTACACCTTTGTGTTTCCATCTGAGATGCAGCTTTTATGGGACTTTGTGTGACACTCCTGTTAACAGAATAGAGTCACTCCTGCTCTTCTGGACTTGTAAGCTGGCATAACAAAAATGGTTCAAGGGTTAAGGGCTCCAACCATTCTTTTCTTGCTCCAAATGATCCTTGCTGGCCTTAAGCACTATATATCTACTGCTGAACTAAGTGCACATTTCATCTGTGTCTGGCATTTGCCTGTCCCAAGTGATCCCAGTCACTGTCTCTGCTTCTCCAGGGGTGGCCATGAGAAAACTGCTCACTAGGAACTGCTACCTCTTGACCTATGCCCAGAAGTTGTCTGTGACAGTTCCGGCCATCCCTGGGAAAAACCATGGCTGAGGCTGTTCTGGCAGAGCACAAAATTACAGACAACAGAATTACACTGACCAAAAGTGTTCCTTGGTGCACCTGCCAGAAATCCTTGGTGGGATGATGTCCCTGGCCCTAACACCCAAAGTTGAGAAAAACAGGGAAAACAGAGATCCTGCATGGTCACTTACCTCATTTTAATACTTGGGGAATTTTTTTTAAATTTTTTTTTTTGAAGGGGAGACAGTTTCTGTGGTGTTGATGCATCACTGATTCGTGCAGTGGCATTCAAAAACCAACATGACAATATTTATACCATTAAAGGGTTTTGAGATGGGCCAGGGAAAATTTCAAACTAATATAACAAGGAGGCCAGTCAGGGTCTAAATGTGCAACTGCTGGCCTGACCTAAATCAGTCCCCTTAATAGGACAAAGCTTAGATTTCTGCCTTGCAATTCCCCATCATATTGGGACAGGAAAAGAGGGAAGTCACCATGAATTAAGTGTGGAAAGAATGGAAGTGGTCCCTTGCATGAGATTCATTGAACTTAGTGCATTAAACATAATCTGTGATTTAAAATTCCAGATGTCATTTGGCATCCATCTGGTGCTTAGATGATGCCTAAATAGGAGCAATCTTTCACCCATTGCTTTTAAGCACTCTTCCTGGCAAATGGACAACGACACACTCTGCTGCTATTGCATTTGCACCAACATTTCACTAAGTACTGATTTATGCCTATTTAATCACCATTACTGGTTTATGTGTTATGGATCATTTCTTTAAAGAGTATGGTTCCCCCTCACATACACATAACCACCCCCACAAAAAAAAAAAAAAAAAAAAAAAAAAAAAAAAAAAAGAAAGAAAATTCCGAGTAAAGGATTTATGATGGAAAATCCATAAAAGGTCCCTTTTGTTCCACCTAATTGAATTTTGCCTCCTGTTACCATTACCTTATTCCTGTTCACAGCACGGAGAATGAAAAGCTTTGGCACGTTTTGGGGTGAGTTTGTCCAAGAAGTTAGAAATCTTGGCCTTTCTTCTGGAAGGTATTGTGTAAGGCAGACATCCTGAACATATCCCTGTGCTTTCCCTCTTCCCTTCTTCATTGTTCCTATAGTCAGTCTGAAGCTGTAGCATCACTGCATTCATGTATTCTGTAGGATGGGGCTTTTCAAGTCTGCCTTAGCTCAACAAGCTTTGAATAGATCTCTTTGGCATTTCAAACTTTGAGAAATTGTTCAGAACACACTGGCAGTCCTTAGCCCTTGATTCTCTAGTTCAGTCCTCTTTGGTTCAGGAGTAATTCCAGCCCAGCAATTACCTGGCAGCTTTTTGTCATTCTTTCCCTGTCTGATGCCACCATAAGGAGCAGCAGTTCAGAGACTTCTCCCAGAGCTGAAGCCCACATCCACAATTTTCTGCCTGAAAGGGACCAATTTCCTTTGTGTTTTCATTTTTAACCATTTTCAAGTACCATCTACTCATAACAAAGGTTTTTTGGGGTTTTTTTGTGGTAATGAACTACCCAGTCTACATTTAAACTTTCTTCTGGAAAGAACATGCTGTTCAGAGAGGTCAAAGGCCCTCAGCTGCCAGCAGAAATGTAATGAGAAGGAAGCATTTTGAAAAAGATGTCTCTGTGCTTTTGACCTAGCTCCACAAAATGAATAGAAAACACCCTGTGGTACTAAGTACAAAACTGAAATCCTCCAGCCCTGGCTCAGCTGCTCTGTGTGTGTGCTACAGAAGTCTTGGGACATGGTTTGCATGGGGACTTGGACCTTCAGGTGTTCAGATGTGTGAACCCCCTGGTGTTTCACTTCCCATGAAGAGTTTCAGAGCGGTTCAGACTCAGTGTGGTGCCCTAACAGGGAAGGAGGTGCCCTTTATGTGAATATTTCTTGTACCTAAGGACACTACAAGGCTGAAAAGCTGGGACAGGTCTCTTGTGAACTACCTGACACATGTTACAGAAGTTGGGCACGCTCTACTGAATACCCAGGTACAGGTGTGTGTGTGTATATATAAATATATATATATATATATATATATATATCAAGTACATCTCGTGCAGATCCAGCTAACTTGGAAATGATGGTCATAGACACATCTTACCTACAGCTGCCAGACCACAGCCAAGAGTAATTTCTCTGGTGGTTTCACCAGCAAGATGTTCACTTTCTGTTGTGTACAGGGCATATGTTAGAATGGGCATTAACCAAAATGCATCAGTCAGACACAAGCCTGAAGGAAGCTTTTCCATGGAGAAGAATTTATCCCACCGATTAAGAGCTATTAGGTCACTTAGGTGGCTTCCACCCCATTTCACTCATCCAAATAACACATCAATAAAATCATTTTGCTGGATTAAAGGCATGGCTTTGTAAGGTATAAATGATGTTAGCTCTTCTTGGCAGAAGTCTGTCTCATCTCAGGAGCAAGGGCATTCTTATGGATCCAATTAGAGCAAAAACACTGTCTGGCAAAAAAGAACAAAACCTATAATACTTCTGCTTATTCAATGGCAGCTGGAATAAAATTTTCTCATCAGGGAACACGTGAGCTCAATGTGTAAGGAGAAGCTGGGCTTGTCAGACTTAATTAGAGTGAGATAAATGGCCTAGGGTCAGAAAATGCTCACATTGTCCACTCCTGGCTCCTGGGGCTGAGCCAGACTCGGAGGTCAGAGCGACAGCATCCTAGAGACAGGAGTTCACACTGAGGTCTTCTCACTGGTGGTGGTGAGAAAGCTGTAGACTTTCTCTTTCATTAAAGCATTATCTCATCCTGGTGACTGAACGACAGAGGTTTCACCAGAAAGCCTCAGAGGGTGCTCTAAATAGCTGTGAGAGGTGGGATATGGGCCAGAAATGCACGGAGGTTGGAGGCTGGTTTGGGCAGTGAGAGGGGCACCACGGGTAACACATCAGATCTGTCCACCTGAAGTACATAAATAGCTGTAATTACATCAGAACCTAAGTACCTCATAGCACTCTTCTAAGCTAGAGATTTCCTGTTATTCCCAATTTATATGGAGGCCTGGGAGGCAAGGAGACTATAGGATTTCAGTGGGATCTAGACATTCAGTTGTCGTTCAAGACTCCCCTTGGGGACATCAGTCAAGAATGGCCTCTGAAGGGCTGCCAGCTGCCTGTCCTTGAGATGGTGAAGCCAGAGTCTCCCTGTGCTGGTGCAGTGACCCACTGAGCTCCTTTGGGCACCACCAAACTCCTTTGGGTTTGGAAGCTGCTTTACAGGCAGTGTAGAAATAGATGAAGATTTACTGGGAGGGGAGGGTGAGAGGGTTGTAGCATCCTCACTGGCACCATGCAGTGAACTAAGCATGGTCCTGCTCTCCTGAGTTAGGATCTTGGAGGATCACTGCCCTAAAAACAACTTTCAAGGTGACATCAAAATGATTTTGTTTTCAAACCAGAATTAGGAGACGGTAGAAAAGGTGCAGAGAGAAAAGCAGCAAGAGAGGCACTGTTACCAGCCTGCACTAGTGAATATTTGCTGTATTTGAGACAATTCTACCATAGGAGGACTTATCTTTGCAGACAAAGTGTGAGTGAGGGATTTATAGGGACTTTGCTGAAATAAAACTTTCCTTTGTGAGAACAGAGAAATCACTTTGTCTAATTCTTGGTAGTTAGCTGCAATAATATTTTTCTTTTGCCTGTTCTTCTATATTATGTATTATTTTATGCTTCCCAGGACAGAAGTTGTTCTGAAGAGTGAGTAGGGCTTTGATTTCAGCTGAGATCTTTAACTGTTACTGGAAATACTAAGGCAAATCAGTGCCTGTCTTCTTCTCCATCAAGCCAAATCTACTTGTCCTACAGATGCAAGATCTGTGCTTCTGGCAAAAAAATCTTTGGGGTGAGGAGAAAGAGAAGCTCATAAAATTCCAGTCTTAACTTCAAGGGGGTCATCTTGCTATATTTAAAGGCAAATGGAACACAAGAAAAAGGAACACAAGAAAATATTTGCTTTTCACCTGGTGTAGTTATTCATGTCATCACGTTTCCATCTGAAAGGGCATCATGTCCCCTACTAAAGACCTGAAGGGGTTGTGTCCCTAGGGTCTTTTCTTGAAGCAAATTTATCTTGGGCTCAGATGTGTGCAATCCTTTGAAATCTGATTTGTCCCCTAGTCCTGTTGCCTATTATGCAGAGTGGCAGTGGGTGGCACTGTCACGTCGATGTCCCCATTGGTGACCGCATTTATTTCAGGAATGTTCTGTAATACAACCTGGCTCATTGTTGACAGCCAGAACTTTCCATGAAGTCCATCAGCTCCTTTTCTTCTCCTCAGCTTGCCTGCTTACTCAGAAACAGGTGGACCTGGAGTGTGAGGATGTACCACCACACCAAGCTGCAAGGCTCAGGCAGAGCAGCAGAAGGAACTTCCTGATGAAAAAAAATCTCTGCCACCCCATGGGGGCTGTCCCTATGTATGCATCATTGGTTGGTGTGTTGCCCAAGGGCAAAGATCTGACCAAATTCTGAGCAGGCAGTGTGCCATCATAACAGATGGGCATAAATGGGGCAGCCACGAAGCCATCTATGTGCATCTCCTGTGTTTAAGGGTTGGGTTCCCAGCCAGGAACGTCGGAGCAGCTGTCCACCCTCAGTTTACATGCCTATAGTTTAGGGGGATCTGCCATCACTAATCCAGCTTCAGAGCTGGTTTAACTTTCAAAAATTAAAAATAGCAGGCACTGCCCCATATGGAGGGTGAGTCTTGACCCATTTACATCAAGGCTTTGCGTGGGTGAATGGAGCAGGGGACCAGCATCAGAGAGTGGCAGGGTGGGGAAGTGCATTGACCTCCATTTGTCTTTTTGTTGGGATCTGGCATTGTGTTAGGAGCAGCTGACACACCAGCCCAGGGTGCCCAAGGCAGGATCTGGGCTCTGTTCCCCCATATTGGAGAGTACCAGATCCTGCTGCCCTACTCATCTCAGTCCTACAGCTCCATGTTACACCAAGTCATCAGTCTCTGGATCTGGTGGTTCAAAATTGACATTTTAAAGCTCTAACTTCCCTGTAATTAAAATTGAATCCTCCTGGCCAAAGCCTAGGATCTGGATTTCAGATTCCAACACTTATGCCTCACTCAAGCACCTAATGTCTGCAGCAAAGGTGTGCAGGTGTTGTTCAGGGAAGGAATAAAGATTTCCCTATTTACCATATTTTTGGCATGTTTAGAAACTCAGAGCTAGAACTAATAAAGGATCTACTCATAAAGGATTTTCCCTACCTGGGTCCAGTGTGAATTAGGAGTCCAGCAGAAAAGTTGATGTTGGAAAAGTGGTTGACAGTACAAGACAAAGTGTTTAGAGTGAAGATTTGGAGTCACAGCTGAAGGACTCAGTGGACCTACCTAGGGACACCTTACATGAACTTTACTTGAAGCAGGGATGGTTCCCCTGTGCTTCTTCATGTTCAGCTTTCACCACTGGCTTTCCTTCCCCTCTTGCTGAGGGACCAGATTTCTGCCTTTCTTATGGAGAGCTGAGCACTTTCACCAAATGGCTGCAAAACTCTCACTTTGGCTGGGTGGCCAGGACTGTTTTCAGGAGGAATTATGACTGCTTAATTTGGGAGCAGCATGGGGAAAGTCAGAGTTATTCTTCACCCAGGCTGGAGTGGGGGTGTCCATGGCACCAGCCTCTCCTGCATCTTCTGGGTCCTGCTGGCAATGTGGCTGTGCCAGTGCCAGCATCCCCTGCCATTACCCAGTCTTGGCATCTACAGCACTCAGGTTTGGTGTGTGACCTCTTACAACAAAGCAGAATAAGGCTTTGCCTTCAGAAAATTTCTTGACTTGTCCTATTCCCCAGTCTTTACAATGCTCCAGCAAATATTTTGCAAGCCAGCTTTCACACTGCTTCTAGGAACACACAGAATATTCAACCAAAAAATCATGCCTCGTCTGACCTCTTGGTGTTTGTTGACATAAGTTTACCTCATAGCTACTATTTTCCTAATAAATTCTGTTTAGGGTTTGTTTTTTTTAAGCTTAAATGGAAAATCCCAAGTTGTGTCATGACAAGAGTAAACACTCCTACATATTGAACATGTTCTGTTTTCCATTGCTCTGCTGCCAACGTCTGGGGGTGAAAAAAGGCCCAAGCAGGCTGAAAGTCCAGAGTGTAATAGAAGTGGGCAGCAGTGAACTTGGAGTCTGGAGTTTTTGTGGTGCTGCTACAGCTGAGTCTCTGCTGCCCTCATCTACCCACAAAGCACAGCCACATTGCCAGCAGGACCCAGCAGATGCAGGAGAGGCCGGTGCCATGCTGCTCCCAAATTAAGCAGTCATAATTCCATTTTCCTCCAAAAAATGCACCTATCCCTGCCCTGATGAGCTGCTGGAAGCCATGTTCTTCAGTGAGGGGAATCTGATTATTTTGTAAAGTGCTGGGCAGACCAGAAGCAGTTTGAAGAGGTGTGTGTGCATCTTGTACATCTGCATGCTGGATGCCTCTGGACCATGGCCCATGGAGAAGTGATGGTGCAGCAGAATATACAACTACACAGCACAGCTAGTGTGTACAAAGTCAGAATACAACCTTAAAAGGCTGATTTTTAGGCAGATTTTAACTTCAGTTACACTATTTTAACCAAGATTATTTCAGGGGGGAACTCCCTATTTACTCCATGGGGAGAATTGTTCTTTCTGCATGGAGCCAGCACTGAGGTCTGTGAGATGAACAGAGGTTCAAGCACACTGTGTCTGTATGTCTGTGATTTACAAGGCCTTTCTGAAGAGACAAGTTGAGAGCTGGACTCTCACTTGGGAGAAATCTCAGTGCAGTTGAAATAAATGACAAAACTTCTATTGATTTTCCACCAGGAGTGACTTGGCTGAAAGCAATCAGACCTCAGTAAGAGAAATAAAAAAAAAACCATCTCAAAGGCTAATGTGGTCCAGACTTCATGTTGAAATGAGAATCATCTTGCAGAGATGTCTTACTGAGAAGAAATGGGGGCAGATTTGAGAATGATTTGCTCAATGCTTTTATGAATAAGAAGGCACTAGAAAAGGGGGACTGTTGGCTCCTTACACCCCTACAACGGGACCAGATTTCTCACAAAGTGGGTTTTCAGATTGCTTTTTCTCAAGCTGGGCATGGCACACCTGACTTTTGCAAAACTGCCAGTCACTTCAGAAATGTTTGGCTCTGGGGTCTGTCCTGAAAGCTTTTCTCAAAACATCCAAAGATAACCTCAGGTCTGCCAGAAGAGTCTTGGAGCCAAAATATTAACTTTTAATTTTTCATTCCTGTCTACACCAAGTTTAGTTGTACTCTTAGGTAAGAGGTGACTTGTTTCTGCTGGAATCTGCTTTGCTCAAGCCTAGCACCCCAAGTGACCAAGTGTTTTTGCAAGGAGAGAAAAGCCAGCTCCCCACCAGGCTGCTCAAGGAAAGCAGGAAGGTGGATAGCATCTAAGAAGCTTTTTAACACTCTGAAAGTTTTGTCTGCTCTTTCTCTTCATTGAGCAAGCTGATTGGCATCCCAGACACATTCAATGATGCTCTGCAGAAAAGCAATATTTTAACAAGTAAATGGCTCGTTCACCTAAAAACTCACATTTTCCAAGAAAACATGCCAAGCTGGCTTTGAAAATCTACGTGCAAAATGGATCGTGAGATACCTGTGATAATTTCATGACTTTTCAGACAATTATTGTAAGGATAGAAACATGTTCTTGTGTATTAATGCACTGACTGATCCATTTCCCAGAAATCCTTACCTTATGTAGATAAGACAAGTAGAGATGTAAAATATAGGGCTTACCTCATCCACATGTAAGTGCAGCTGTTTCAGGATGGAAAGATGCCATCGGTTCACAGGTCGTAACAGGAGTGTGTAAAATTTGAGAGCTGAAACTGTATTTCTTCCACCTACTGACTGCTGTAGATGTTGTCACAAGCTGCATGAGGTTCACAGCTGTGTGACGAGGTGAGCAAGGAGATGCTGACTTCACCTGTTAGTAGAAGGTGCCCAGCCAAAATCCTGCCCTATAAAGCAACCTTGAATCAGTGGCTTGACTCACCTTCACTTGTCAGCTCTTCCCAAATAAGATCTGTAACAGCTGAGCTTCCATTAGGCTGGGTTTAGAAAAGGAAATCAAGAAGAATCCATGAAACAGGGTAAGCAAGGGTAGTGATTGAACTGGAAAAAAAAAATAGCATGAATATGGGTATATACCAGAGCAGTTAATAATAATAATAACACAAATAATCAAGCACCAATTGGTTGGTGTAGAAGAAACATGGAGTGTAGGACCAGATAAGAAGAAACCAGGACTTGAACATAAAGAGCTTGTTTAACTGGACTGCAAGACAATGACTGATAGAAAAGTAACAAGAAAGTAACTTCAAGCATTGGGATTAAGGAGGTGGGAGCAGGAAGGATGCAAAAAAAGGGCAGTGTTAAGAACAACGGGAACAGAGTTATGGAAAAGGAAAGTGAAAAACTCAGAACATAACAGGAGAAGTACTAAGATCTGGAGCAAAAGCCCAACTTACAGGGAGGTTACACCCCACTTCAGGGCACAGAAGTTGGTTTGAAAGAGCTGTTCTGCAAGTAAGATATTTCAGCCACCTAAAATAGCAAAAATTTAGGGTGGCAGTGGACTGTGTGGTCCAGATACCCACTGTATCTGTCCACCATGGGCTGTGTTTTCCCTCCAAACTCAGGGCTGACTCATGCTTTAATGTGCTCTTGGGTCTCTGTGAAGCATGCAGACATTTCTTTTAACCTCCAGCCTTTTGGTTGTGTTGTTTTGCATGTTTGAGTAAATGAGAGTCAGACCCCTGACCCTATGGACTGGAGAGGACCCTTCTGCTGGCTCCCCCAGGGGCTGTTAGTTCCATTTAACATCATAAATATCCCAGGGACAAATTCAGTGCTGCTGAAGGCAGTGGGAAGGCTGCCACCCATTCAAAGGGATCTAGGGCTCAGAGCCAAAAGTTTCTTTGAACCAAGATAAGGAGACATTTCCACTCAGTCCAAGTCATCCAGGCTTGGGTTTCATCTCCCTTTTCAGTGCATGGTGGAAGAGTGATGGCCTTTCAATAGGAACATCCACAGGATGTGCAGAACTAGCCTGAGATTTCTGGTCTTCACAAATTATACTCACTTCAGAACTGAGGTCACTTGAAGTCAAAAAAGTTCCTCTTCAATTGACAGCTCCTAAGCAAAGGGTTCAAGGCTGAACTTTCTTGGTGAGGAGACAAGGCTGAACTTCCTTGGTCTTTCTTGGTGAGGAGACAGAAGCAGAACTCAGTGGGATCCAGAAGAGTTTTTCCTCTTCCAAGAAGAAATCCAGACAGAAAATCAAATGACATTCCTGCCCAGTGAAGAGGGTACAGATCAGAGGTCCCTTGACCCACACCTCAGATGGGGTTCATCCTGCAGACCATCTGGCTGAGGGGCATCCACACCAGGCAGTCCAGGGTGCACAGCAAAGGGTCAGGGGAAATCTGACAAAGCTCCTTACTGCCAAGGAATATAGGAATGGGAGCTGTTTGGGACACGATGGGAAGATCACACCATAAGGGAAGTGTGTGCCTGCAGCAGGGTTTGCTTCCTTGGAAGATGTGAGGAATAATTCAAACAAAAAAAAAAACCAAACCCACCCAACAAAAAAAAAAAAAAAAAAAAAACAAAAAAAAAAAAT